>NC_091284.1:615315703-615616144 GCF_032444005.1 Ranitomeya imitator
ACCCTCAATTTTTTCATTTTCACATGGACAACAGGATAAAATGGATCCTAAAATTTGTTGGGCAATTTCTCCTGAGTACATTGATACCTCACATGTGGAGGTAAACCACTGTTTGGGCACATGGTAAGGCTCGGAAGGGAAGGAGCGCCATTTGACTTTTTGAATGAAAAATTATCTCCATCGTTAGCGGACACCATGTCGCATTTGGAGAGACCCTGTGTGCCTAAACATTGGAGCTCCCCCACAAGTGACCCCATTTTGGAAACTGGACCCCCCAAGGAACTTATCTAGATGCCTAGTGAGCACTTTAAACCCTCAGGTGCTTCACAAATTGATCCGTAAAAATGAAAAAGTACTTTTTTTTCACAAAAAATTTATTTTCGCCTCAATTTTTTCATTTTCACATGGGCAACAGGATAAAATGGATCCTAAAATTTGTTGATCAATTTCTCCCGAGTACGCTGATACCTCATATGTGGGGGTAAACCACTCTTTGGGCACACGGCAGGGCTCGGAAGGGAAGGCGCGCCTTTTGACTTTTTGAATGGAAAATTAGCTCCAATTGTTAGCGGACACCATGTCGCGTTTGGAGAGCCCCTGTGTGCCTATGCATTGGAGCTCCCCCACAAGTGACCCCATTTTGGAAACTAGACCCCCCAAGGAACTTATCTAGATGCATACTGAGCACTTTAAACCCCCAGGTGCTTCACAGAAGTTTATAATGCAGAGCCATGAAAATAAAAAAATTTTCTTTTCTCAAAAATGATTTTTTAGCCTGGAATTTCCTATTTTGCCAATGGTAATAGGAGAAATTGGACCACAAATGTTGTTGTCCAGTTTGTCCTGAGTACGCAGATACCCCATATGTGGGGGTAAACCACTGTTTGGGCGCACGGCAGGGCTCAGAAGGGAAGGCACGCCATTTGGCTTTTTAAATGGAAAATTAGCTCCAATCATTAGCGGACACCATGTCGCGTTTGGAGAGCCCCTGTGTGCCTAAACATTGGAGATCCCCCACAAATGACCCCATTTTGGAAACTAGACCCCCAAAGGAACTAATCTAGATGTGTGGTGAGCACTTTGAACCCTCAAGTGCTTCACAGAAGTTTATAACGCAGAGCCATGAAAATTTAAAAAAAATGATTTTTTAGCCCGCTATTTTTTATTTTCCTAAGGGTAACAGGAGAAATTTGACCCCAAAAGTTGTTGTCCAGTTTCTCCTGAGTACGCGGATACCCCATATGTGGGGGTAATCCACTGTTTAGGCACATGCTGGGGCTCGGAAGTGAAGTAGTGACGTTTTGAAATGCAGACTTTGATGGAATGCTCTGCGGGCGTCACGTTGCGTTTGCAGAGCCCCTGATGTGGCTAAACAGTAGAAACCCCCCACAAGTGACCCCATTTTGGAAACTAGACCCCGAAAGGAACTTATCTAGATGTGAGGTGAGCACTTTGAACCCCCAAGTGCTTCACAGAAGTTCATAACACAGAGCAGTGAAAATAATAAATACGTTTTCTTTCCTCAAAAATAATTATTTAGCCCAGAATTTTTTATTTTCCCAAGGGTTACAGGAGAAATTGGACCACAAAAGTTGTTGTCCAGTTTGTCCTGAGTACGCTGATACCCCATGTGTGGGGGTAAACCACTGTTTGGGCACACGTCGGGGCTCCGAAGGGAAGTAGTGACTTTTGAAATGCAGACTTTGATGGGATGGTCTGCGGGCGTCACGTTGCGTTTGCAGAGCCCCTAGTGTGCCTAAACAGTAGAAACCCCCCACAAATGACCCCATTTTGGAAACTAGACCCCCAAAGGAACTTATCTAGATATGTGGTGAGCACTTTCAACCCCCAAGTGCTTTACAGAAGTTTATAACACAGAGCCGTGAAAATAATAAATACGTTTTCTTTCCTCAAAAATAATTTTTTAGCCCAGAATTTTTTATTTTCCCAAGGGTTACAGGAGAAATTGGACCCTAATAATTGTTGTGCAGTTTGTCCTGAGTATTCTGGTACCCCATATGTGGGGGTAAACCACTGTTTGGGCGCACGTCGGGGCTCGGAAATGAGGGAGCACCATTTGACTTTATGAATACAAGATTGGCTGGAATCAATGGTGGCGCCATGTTGCGTTTGGAGACCCCTGATGTGCCTAAACAGTGGAAACCCCCTCAATTCTAACTCCAACACTAACCCCAACCCACCCCTAACCCTAATCCCAACTGTAGCCATAACACTAATCACAACCCTAACCACAACCCTAATTCCAACCCTAACCCTAAGGCTATGTGCCCACGTTGCGGATTCGTGTGAGATTTTTCAGCATCATTTTTGAAAAATCCGCGGGTAAAGGGCACTGCGTTTTACCTGCGGATTTACCATGGATTTCCAGTGTTTTTTGTGCGGATTTCACCTGTGGATTCCTATTGAGGAACAGGTGTAAAACGCTGCGGAATCCGCACAAAGAATTGACATGCTGCGGAAAATACAACGCAGCATTTCCGCGTGGTATTTTCCGCACCATGGGCACAGCGGATTTGGTTTTCCATATGTTTACATGGAACTGCAAACCTGATGGAACACTGCTGCGAATCCGCAGCGGCCAATCCGCTGCAGATCCGCAGCAAAATCCGCACCGTGTGCCTAATTCTAAAGGTATGTGCACACGCTGCGGAAAACGCTGCGGATCCGCAGCAGTTTCCCATGAGTTTACAGTTCAATGTAAACCTATGGGAAACAAAAATCGCTGTACACATGCTGCGGAAAAACTGCACGGAAACGCAGCGGTTTACATTCCACAGCATGTCACTTCTTTCTGCGGATTCCGCAGCGGTTTTACAACTGCTCCAATAGAAAATCGCAGTTGTAAAACCGCAGTGAAATGCGCAGAAAAACCGCGGTAAATCCGCGATAAATCCACAGCGGTTTAGCACTGCGGATTTATCAAATCCGCAGCGAAAAAATCCGCAGAGGAACAGAATACGTGTGCACATACCGAAACCCTAACCCTAACCCTAGCCCTACCCCTACCCCTAACCCTATTCTAACCTTAGTGTAAAAAAAAAAAAAAAATTCTTTATTTTTTTATTGTCCCTACCTATGGGGGTGACAAAGGGGGGGGGTCATTTACTATTTTCTTTTATTTTGATCACTGAGATATAACCTATCTCAGTGATCAAAAATCACTTTGGAACGAATCTGCCGGCCGGCAGCTTCGGCGGGCGCACTGCACATGCGCCCGCCATTTTGGAAGATGGCGGCGCCCAGGAAAGAAGACGGACGGATCCCGGGAGGTAAGTATAAGGGGGGGGGGGGGGGGATCAGGGCACGGGGGGAGCGTCGGAGCACGGGGGGGGGGGGGGGGGGTACATCGGAGCATGGGGGGGTGGATTGGAGCACGGGGTGGGGGATCGCTGTGCAGGGGGGTGGATCGGAGCACGGGGGGAATCGGAGCACGGGGGGGATCGCTGTGCGGGGGGGTGATCGGAGTGCGGGGGGGTTTGATTGGAGCACGGGGGGTGTGATTGGAGCACGGGGGGAGCGGACAGGAGGACGGGGGAGCGGAGCACAGGACGGAGGGGAGCGGACCACAGATCGGGGGGCGGGGGGGGGGGGGCACATCAGTGTTTCCAGCCATGGCCGATGATATTGCAGCATCGGCCATGGCTGGATTGTAATATTTCACCAGTTTTTTAGGTGAAATATTACAAATCGCTCTGATTGGCAGTTTCACTTTCAACAGCCAATCAGAGCGATCGTAGCCACGGGGGGGTGAAGCCACCCCCCCTGGGCTAAACTACCACTCCCCCTGTCCCTGCAGGCCGGGTGAAATTGGAGTTAACCCTTTCACCCGGCCTGCAGGGACGCGATCTTTCTGTGACACAGCATATGCGTCACAGGTCGGATTGGCACCAACTTTCATGACGCATACGCTGTGTCACAGGTCGGGAAGGGGTTAAAGAATATTTTTGGACTATTTTTACTCTCCCTGGCAATGAGTCTCTCTGTCTCAATCTTTGCTGCCTTGATTTGCTTTTTACAGAATGTATTTAATTTTCTGTATTTATTTAATGCCTCATCACTACCTACTTCCTTTAATTCTCTAAATGCTTTCTTTTTGTCACTTATTGCACCCCTTACAGCTCTATTCAGCCATATCGGTTTCCTCCTATTTCTAGTATGTTTATTCTCATACGGTATATACTGTGAACAGGTCCTATCCAGGATGTTAATAAACGTCTCCCATTTTCTTTCCGTACTTTTATGTCACAGGATATTGTCCCAGTTAATTGCACTAAGATCATCTCTCATCCGTTGGAAATTTGCCTTCCTGAAGTTTAGTGTCCTTGTAACCCCTCTACTACAGATCTTATTAAAGGATACATGAAAATGTATTATTTTGTGATCACTATTACCCAAGTGACCCCCAACACTTACATATGATATGCGGTCTAGACTATTGGTTAATATTAGGTCTAGCAGTGCCCCCCTTCTTGTTGGGTCCTGAACCAGTTGTGAAAGGTAGTTGACTCTCATAGTTGTTAAAAACAGGGGTGTCAAACTGCATTCCTCGAGGGCTGCAAACAGGTCATGTTTTCAGGATTTCCTTGTACTGCACAGGTGATAATTTAATCACCTACACAAATAATGAGTTGGTGATTAAATTATCACCTGTGCAGTACAAGGAAATCCGGAAAACATGACCTGTTTGCAGCCCTCGAGGAATGCAGTTTGACACCCCTGGTTAAAAACCAATTACCGTACCTTTGCTGGAACTGCAGATTTCCGTTCCCCAATCTATGGGTAGTTGAAGTCCCCATAATAATGACTTCTCCTTGAGTCGCAGCTTCATCTATTTGCTTTATGAGGATATTCTCTGTTGCTTCCATTATTTTTGGAGACTTATAACAAACCCCTAACAGTAATTTATTATTTTCCCCCTCCCCTTATCTCCACCAACTGGGACTCTACATTTTCATTAGACTCACATATCACGAAGGATGGGTTTAAAGATGATTTTACATATAAACACCCCCCCCCCCCCCCTCACTTATTTGTACGGTCATTTCTGTACAGACTATAGCCCTGTAAGGTAACAGCCCAGTCATGGCTCTCATCCAGCCACGTCTCAGATATCCCCATCATGTCATAATTATGTTCCATCAAAATTAATTCGAATTCCTCCATTTTGTTGGTGAGGCTCCTGGCATTAGTATACATACACTTTATTTATCTCTCTGTACCTCTATTCTTTCTTAAATTTTTAACTGTTCTAATCCCACCCCTCATACCACCACCAATTTCTTTATTTGTGCCCAGGTCACTATCTACACTATCTTCCCCTCCCTCCTATAAAATGAATACCCTCCCCCTCCATCCCTAGTTAATCACTCCTCCAACCTTCTAGCCATTTTCTCCCCAGCACAGCTGCACCCTTCCCGTTGAGGTTCAGCCCGTCCATAGCGTAGAACCTGTAGCGAACTGAGACGTAGGCCCAGTTCTCCAGCAGCCTTCTATAGACTTGCAGGGACTGGGAAGTTGTGAGATGGAATATTGATATTGTCTGAAGTATCCATGGATGCTGGGATACTTCCGTCCAGGCCTTCTGAAAGTATTGGAATCAGCCCCCCCACTTTCTTGGCGTCATTGTCTTCCTGTGTTAGTTGTCGGATTGAGAAAGGTTAATTCCTTCCCCTGTCTAACTCGGAGTAGCTCCATCAACCTGCTTTCTTTTTACCTCTATAATCCAGTTTCTGATGGGATCAGGACCTCTGAAAGGACGATATCCTTTTTGTTTTCTTCTCTAAAAATCCCTTTTTCTTGTCTGAGGTTCTCTCTAGTGTGTCCAATACTGGGCAAAATACTCGGGAGATCGGAAAAGGCAATGGAACACAGCTTGTTTTTTTGAGTGGCTATCCCCTGACTATGTCTTAAGCCATATAGCCCGTCTTACAGTATTAGAGAGCACCACATTCCTTGCTGCAAATCGTATTGATTCCGTCGAGGCATCGGCCATAAACCCTGTTGCCATTTTGACCAAGGGAAGGGATTCCAGCATCTCATCCCTGGATGTCTTCTTTCTAAGCTCATCTACCCACAGGTTCATGCTTCTTGGTACAGAAGTAGCAACTATATTAGCTTTGATAATTGCTGATGAATAGTGATGAGAGGTTGTGCTCTGATAAGGTGTTATCCGAGCACACTCGTGTGCTAATAGAGTATCTTTGGCGTGCTCGAATACTATGTTTGGGTCACCGTGGCTGCATGTCTCACGGATGTTCGACAACCGCAACACATGCAGGGATTGCCTGTTTGGTAGGCAATCCCAGCATGTGTTTCGGCTGTTGAAGAGCCGCGAGGCATGCAGCCATAGCGACTCAAACCTAGTATTCGAGCACGCCAAAGATACTCTATTAGCACACGAGTGTGCTCGGATAACACCGTATGCGAGCATGTTCGCTCATCACTACTGACAAAGTCTTCCAAGTTCTCTTGAGTAGCCTATCTGCCTATTTTTCCATAGGATCCCTCAAACATGATGAATCCTTGAAAGGAATAGATGTCTTTTTGGCTATTCTGGCTATGGGGATGCCGATCTTAGGGACTTCTTCCCATAATTTAATCTCTGGAAAATTAG
Source organism: Ranitomeya imitator (assembly GCF_032444005.1). NCBI lineage: Eukaryota > Metazoa > Chordata > Amphibia > Anura > Dendrobatidae > Ranitomeya > Ranitomeya imitator. The sequence goes on from NC_091284.1 coordinate 615,322,338, forward strand.
ATCTGAAACTACTTGGTATAATTAGTCTCTTTTCAAAGTACTCCTATTCCTCTAGGATCATAGCCTTTATGTGTTTATTGACAGGGAATGTGCTATTCTTTCGGGACCTTAACCCCCAAACATTTCATCCTGTATTGAGGGGGATTGGTGGGTCTCCTCAACTTTCATCGTATTCCTCACTGCTTGCCGGAGCGTATCAGTATCTTCCCAAAAGAAAAGGTATTTCTTTTTCGCCTCTGGTAAGGTTGGGGCTAACCCTTCACTTTCCTCCTGTTCAGGGTCAGTATAACTTAATAATTCGTCCTCCAATAAACTCGACTCCATATCCCATCACATCATTTTTGGCGGAGATGAATACTGGAAGGACTCAGGAGGAACTAGTTCCATTACAGAATTTTGCATCTCTTCTCTGATCATGGCCCTCATATCGGTCATGAAGAAGGAATGTTCTTACTTTACCACCTTAGCAAAACACTCTGAATATAATTGTTTCCCATATGTGTCAGGACGTTTCCTTTTGCATATAGCATATTTTTTGTTTTCATGTTGCGTGTGGCTCAACTGACAAGTAACTTAAGTCACAAGCGCTCCTCCTATGCGTCTGTCAGTGAAAGGGACAGGAAAAACACTTGTGGGTGGCAGAGGGAGGGGTCTTTTAACCTCTTGTCTTTTCCTGTCCCTATCAAGGATATGAAGGACTACTTCATATCCTTGAAGTACTATGGACTATGGTGCTGTCAGGAGGGACGTTCTCGAAAACAGTGATTCTGGCATTTCTTTTTCTTTCTTATTGCACCGTTTAACGAACAGATTAATTTTATATTTTGATAGATTGGACTTTTATGAACGCAGAGACACCAAATAAGTGTATTTTTATTTAATCGTTTTATTTTTAATGGGGCAAAAGGGCAGTGATTTGGACTTTTATTTTTGTTTCATATTATAATTTTTTTTCTTTTTACTGCATTTGTTAGTCCCCTTCAGAGACTTGAAGCTGTGATCACCTGATTGCTTGTACTATACATAACGGGGCATCAGTATTCTGTCATTTTCACTACATAAAAGGTACAGTTCACCGATTTAATTTATGAAGCTAATTTTTTTTTTGTGACAGCCTTCAATGATATTTACAAATAAAAAGACAGAAGTGTTCCCATATCCCTATTGTGTGTGTGTGTATATATATTGTAGCGTGGCTAAAGGGTATCTAATCGATGGGAGATATGTGTCTTATAGATGGCTTGCTGCTGTGATGTAACCATAGCTACCTATATGTGTTTCAGGACCTGTGGTGATGTCACAACCACATGTCTGGTCATGTGATGGGTTCTGGGTGTGGTTAGACATATAATAGAAAGCCTAATGCTTAACACAAGTAGATATGTGTGGAGGTGAAACCCTCCTGAGTGTGTTACGGCTTCAGGACTGAGCCGGATGAACCGGACACTTGTTTTTCTTTGCCTGAACCAAAGGCTATTTGCTTTCTGTTGTTTTGCCATATGGTTTATGGAGCAATAAACCCAGTGAACTTTAAAGGAACCTGCCTCCTGAGTGTCAGCCGTCGCAGCTGAGAACCAGAACCAGAACCAGCAGCAGATGCAACAGAACCAGCAGGAGCAACGGCAGCAGATGCAGCTTCTGGCAACTGCCATCCAGGGCAAGACGAGCGCCCCAACCCCAGGTCTGGCTGATGACACCCACGTTCGGAAGACGGTAAGACGCGCGTTGCAAAAAATGACTCCCGGGGATGATGTTGAGGCCTTCCTGACGGTGTTTGAGAGGGTCGCTGAGCGGGAAAAACTTCCGCCAGAGCAGTGGGCAGAGGTACTGGCGCCATACCTGACGGGAGAACCCCAGAAGGCATACTATGATTTGACCTTGCAGGATTCCAAAGAGTATCACAAATTGAAAGCCGAGATTCTCGCACGTTTGGGGGTGACACTGACTGTCAGGGCACAGCGAGTTCACTGCTGGGCCTATCACCGGGAGAAACCACCTCGTTCCCAAATGTTTGATCTGTTGCACCTGGTCCAGAAATGGCTGCAGCCAGAGTCATCTACACCTGCACAGATGGTAGAACGGGTGATGATGGATCGGTTTGTCCATTCCCTCCCAAGGCCTATACAGTCTTGGGTTGCCCAGGGTGATCCCCAGAATGCCGACGAGCTGATCGGACTGGTTGAGAGATACCAAGGGTTGGAAGGCTCCTTCGGGAGGCAGCCCATGCCGTACTGGGGGTCCCAGAAGGGAGCCGAGTCCCAAAAAGGGGTGGTGCGTCCAAGGTTACAAAGGGCGGGGGAGGTGGTGCCCAAGGTCCCTACGGGTGATATTATTTGTTGGAGGTGCCACGGGCCAGGACATATAGCTGCCCGTTGTTCCCAGACCACTGAGCAGATGGACTGCAGCATGGGACGCCGTTGTTCATACTATGCGTATCCAGCCTGCAGTGTGAACTCTCCGCCCAACGAGGGACCTCAAGCGTGTCCCGTAAAGGTGAACGGTCGAGCAGTAACGGCATTGTTAGACTCGGGGAGCCTAGTGACCCTGGTGAGGGCCACTTTTCCTCTCCACCTGCTCCCGGGAAAGAAGGTCGGAGTGCGGTGCATACATGGTGATGCAAAGGACTACCCTGTGGCCAGTGTGAACATTGAAACGACATGTGGCACGGAGTCCCACATAGTCGGCGTCGTTCAGGACTTGTTGCACCCTATAATTATTGGCCGGGATTTCTGTTTGTTTTGGGATTTGTGGGGGAAAGGTTCTGAGCTCCCTAGCAAGAGTAGGGAACCAATGAACCCTGGAAGGGTGTCGCCACACCCAGAGGCAGACAGATTTCCTTTTTGTGTTCTGGTTGGGGATGAGGAGGAAGTGTCCCCTGCATCTGAAATTCTGAAGTTAGAGGTATCCGGTGAAAATTTTGGGACTGCCCAACATAGGGACCCCACTCTGAGGGAAGCCTTTAATAACGTCACAGTTATTGACGGGGTGGTACAGGAGCCGGGGGCAGACACAAGATTTCCCCATTTTCTAATGAGCAGGGAGTTGTTGTACTGGGTCACGAAAATAAGGGAGGAGTTGGTAGAGCAGTTGGTAGTGCCGGGTCCATATAGACGGAAGGTGTTGGACATGGCCCATTCACACATCTTGGGTGGACACCTAGGGGTGGAAAAAACGCAGGAACGGGTTGTGCAGAGGTTCTATTGGCCTGGGTGTCACCGGGAAATAGTGAACTATTGCAGGTCCTGCCCTACATGTCAGCTAACTGCTCCCACTCCTCATTTCCGGAACCCCCTTGTGTCACTGCCCATTATTGAGGTGCCATTCGAGAGAATTGCCATGGACTTGGTCGGTCCCTTAGTTAAATCAGCCCGGGGCCATCAGTATATATTAGTCATCCTGGACTATGCCACACGCTATCCTGAGGCAATTCCCTTGAGAAATTCTTCTTCAAAGAGTATAGCTCGCGAGTTGGTCCATGTCTTTTCCCGGACAGGTCTGCCGAAGGAGATTCTGACTGACCAGGGGACACCTTTCATGAGCAAGGTGATGAGGGAACTATGCAAAGCCCTGAAAATCTCCCAGTTGAGGACCTCGGTGTACCATCCCCAGTCAGATGGCCTTGTTGAGAGATTTAACAAGACACTGAAGAGCATGCTGAGAAAAGCTATAGAGAAAGACGGTAGAGACTGGGATTGTCTCTTACCCTATTTGATGTTTTCCATTCGTGAAGTTCCACAGGCCTCCACAGGTTTCTCACCGTTTGAGCTTCTGTATGGCCGACATCCACGAGGACTCCTGGATATAGCCAAGGAAACCTGGGAAGCCGAAGTCACGCCCCACAGAAGCGTCATTTAGCATGTGGCCCTGATGCAGCAGAGGATTGCAAAGGTGATGCCTATCGTGAAAGAACACCTTCTCCAAGCACAAGAAGCTCAGGCCAGGGTCTACAACCGGTCTGCAAGAGTGAGGCAATTCAATCCGGGAGACCGAGTTCTTGTGTTAGTTCCGACAGTGGAAAGCAAGTTCTTGGCCAAATGGCAAGGGCCATATGAGGTTGTCGAGAAACTTGGTGAAGTAAACTATAAAATTCACCAACCAGGAAGACGGAAACCATTCCAAGTATACCATGTCAACCTCATCAAGCCCTGGCAAGATAGAGAGCCGACAGTAACTCCATCGTTGTTAAGCAACCCAGAAGATGAGGTTGGAGCGGTTACTATAGCGGAGACGCTATCGGAGTCCCAGAAACAGCAATGCCGGGAGTTACTCCAGAAAAACAGGGACCTGTTTTCCGAGTTGCCTGGGTACACGAAGGTCATAGAGCATGAGGTCCTGACAGAGCCCCATGTGCGCGTGAACGTGAAGCCCTATAGAATTCCTGAGGCCCGTCGAGAAATAGTCTCCAAGGAAGTGGAGCGTATGTTGAAGCTTGGAGTCATTGAGGAATCCAAGAGCGGTTGGTCGAGCCCAATTGTCCTGGTCCCAAAACCTGATGGGGAGTGGAGATTTTGCAACGACTATAGGAAGTTGAATGAGGTCTCCAAGTTCGACGCATATCCCATGCCCCGCGTTGATGAGCTCATCGAAAGGCTTGGGTCCGCCAGGTACATAACCACCTTGGATTTGACGAAGGGGTATTGGCAGATCCCCATGGCACAGGAAGCCAAGGAGAAGACGGCGTTTTCTACACCAGATGGATGCTTCCAGTAAGTCCGGATGCCATTTGGCCTACAGGGAGCTCCGGCCACCTTCAAAAGGGCTATGGATAGAGTCCTTGCACCCCACAAGGCATACGCTGCTGCGTACCTAGATGATATCGTCATCTTTAGCCCGGACTGGGAGAGTCATCTGGAGAAAGTCCAAGCGGTGTTTGATGCTATAAGAGAGGCCGGATTTACAATAAACCCGAAGAAGTGTGCATTGGGTAAAGAAGAAGCTAAGTACCTTGGATACATAGTGGGTCATGGAGAAATAAAACCCCAAATCAGTAAAGTGGAGGCAATTCAAACATGGCCAAAACCAGTTTCCAAGAAGCAAGTTAAAGCCTTCCTGGGAATCGTGGGATATTACAGGAGGTTCATCCCAAACTTCGCCACAATGGCGGCGCCTCTGACTGACCTGCTAAAAGGGACAAAATCAGTAATGGTTAAGTGGTCCGAAGAAACAGATTCAGCCTTCCAAGAAATGAAAGAGGCTTTATGTAAGCAACCCGTTCTGATGGCCCCAAACTTCAAGAAAGAGTTTATTCTTCAGACAGATGCCTCAGATGTTGGGGTGGGAGCAGTCCTTTCCCAAGAACTACATGGGGAGGAGCATCCTGTTCTCTATCTGAGTAGGAAGCTGTCCTCGTCTGAAAAGAACTACTCAGTCGTTGAAAAGGAGTGCTTGGCCATAAAATGGGCAGTCGACACATTACGGTACTATTTGCTGGGACGTAAATTTAGACTGATATCCGACCATGCCCCACTTAGGTGGATGAGGGAAACGAAGGGTAGAAATGCTAGGGTCACCCGTTGGTTCTTAGCCCTGCAGGACTTCTGTTTCCATGTGGAACATAGGGCCGGAAAGCTGCACGGTAATGCTGATGCCCTGTCAAGAATCCCTTGTCTAGTGGGGGAAAGTGCCAAGCCCCACGGCTTTAGGCAGAGGGGGGAGGTATGTAGCGTGGCTAAAGGGTATCTAATCGATGGGAGATATGTGTCTTATAGATGGCTTGCTGCTGTGATGTAACCATAGCTACCTATATGTGTTTCAGGACCTGTGGTGATGTCACAACCACATGTCTGGTCATGTGATGGGTTCTGGATGTGGTTAGACATATAAAAGAAAGCCTAATGCTTATCACAAGTAGATATGTGTGGAGGTGAAACCCTCCTGAGTGTGTTACGGCTTCAGGACTGAGCCGGATGAACCGGACACTTGTTTTTCTTTGCCTGAACCAAAGGCTATTTGCTTTCTGTTGTTTTGCCATATGGTTTATGGAGCAATAAACCCGGTGAACTTTAAAGGAACCTGCCTCCTGAGTGTCAGCCGTCGCAGCTGAGTGAGTGGAACCCCTACAATATATATATATATATATATATATATATATATATATATATATATATGTATGTATATATATATATATATATATATATATATATATAAATGCATGTGTGAATGAAAAAAATAAAATATAAAAAACTTGCTTTGTGCAGACTGAATTATGACATCATCCAATTCCTTTTCCAACTTTTCATATGTCTCCAGTCTTGCCCGCTGTTCAGAGTTCTGAGTTTGTACCTCTGTAACTCGCTTTTCTGTGGATGACTGCAGAGCGTAAAATTCCTTTATTAAAACCTGGGAGAGAGCAATGCAGAATTTTAACAAACAAATTTCATATTAAGAACAAAATCATAAGGTAAAACGGGCGAAGTGGAGGGGACTGGAGAAAGATTTCTGGTGTTGGGACACTAAAGTGCACGCCACTCGTCAGATGCTCAATATTCAAGAAGAGGCGTTTGGCTCCACCACGCAAAAAAGGAAGAAAATCACTGGTCTTTATGAATCGGGGCCTTAGACTACAATTATAGCAAAGAAATGGATACAGCTTTTATCCTGATCCAATACCTAAACAAAAGAAGCATCTACAGCGATCTAGAGCCAGAAGAGGAAGGCCGGCGTCAGCACCCGGCCAAGTGCCGGGGCCCTGAGCAGGCAGGGGGCCCACACACCATCGGGGACACTGGCGCGCTATAGTGCCGGCCCCTGCGAGTGGACCCCCCCGCCTGCTCCGGGCCCCGGCACTTGCGATACTCACCTCTCCTGGTTCCAGCGCTGCAGCGTCTTCCATCCTCTGACTGTGACGTTCAGGTCAGAGGGCGCGATGACGTCACTAGTGCGTGGCCTCTGCATGAGCAGTCGCACCACAGAGCGCAGGAAGACGCCGACGGTGAGGAATCCAGAGCAGAGCAGCGTCAAGCAACGAGAGGTATTTCATTTTTTTTTTAAATATTTGGAGCAATATCTGGGGACCATCAGAAGGGGCCCATATATGGAGCATTATATGGGGCTAATTCTATATGGAGTATCTTATGGGGCCAATAATATAGGGAGCATGTTATGAAGCCAATTCTATAGGGAGCATTATATGGGGCCAATTTATTATGGATCAGTATATGGGGCCAATTACATATGGAGCAGTATATGGGGCCAATAATATATGAAGCATCTTATGGGACTAATTATATATGGAGCATTTTATATGGCCAATTATATATGGATCATTATATGGGGCCCATTATACATGGAGCATCTTATGGGGCCAATTATTTTTGGAGCATTATATAGGATCCATTCTGTATGGAGCATCATATGGAGCCCATTCTGTATGGAGCAATATATGGGACTCAGTATACTGTATGGGGCCGAACATATACTGTATGGAGCATTATGAGACCCATTATATATGGAGCAAAAGATGGGTCCATCATATACTGTATGGAGAATTATATGTGGCTCACTATACTGTATGGAGCATTATATGGGGTCAATTCCGTATGGAGCAATATATGCAGCTCATTCTGTATGGAGAACTCTGTGGTGCCCATTATACTGTATGGAGCATTATATGAGGCTCATTATTCTGTATGGAGCATAATAATGGGCTCATTATTCTGTATAGAGGACTATGTGGTGCCAATTATACTGTATGGAGCACTCTGTGGTGCTCATTATACTGTATGGAGCATTATATGGTGCTCATTATTCTGTTTGGAGCAATATATGGGGCTCATTTTTCTGTATAGAGGACTATACTGTCCGGTTTCTGAGCTAATGTAGAATGCACAATAGATATCACTCATGTAATGTAAGAAGAAGGTGAAATCCTCGGCATTGTACTATACCTATATTTCTCTGCCGTATCCGTGCATTATGAATTGTGATATGTGTTAAAGGGGCCCACCAGGACTCTTTTGCCCAGGGCCCATGAAAACCTGGAGCCGGCCCTGCAGAAGAGCATTAGAAAAGTGCCTGTGCTCTGACAACTTATGTTTCCAGGCAATCAATATCACATATATTAAAAGTCCAGCAATCCAAAATTTGGTCTGTCTAGAAAATCTTTGGCTTTATTCAAAACAGCTTAAAAAGATTAGAAAGAAACTATCTATGACTGGCTATGTCTCCCTTATTAGATATATTTTATTTTAGTATTTCATGCTATTTTTTACATGATAATAAATTAGGAGAAAGATCTCAATTTTGACCATTTCAGACTGTATTTTAAATGAACAGTTAACAATTTTTGTGTTTCAAACTAGGTTATTGTCAAGATTTGTTTTATTTCCATGATCTATTTGTAATAAGCAATGAAACATGCAGCTAAGAATTAGCTTTACAGAACTCAGTTTTATCACTTATTTCTTTCTGTGGAACTGTAGAATAAAAAGTATATTACTAGAGATAAGTAGCATACAAAATAATGAATATTCTTTTGAAAGGTACATGTAAAGTTTGATGGAAATTACATGGTTAAACTACATGTCTTAACATACGCTGACATGCTTGGAACATTTGCAGAGGATTTTTGTGGCCTGTCAGCAGAATTGCCAAGAAATAAAATTAAGCAATAAATGCTCCAAATCAAGAAAGACAAGGCTCAAAGAGGTGAAGCAAGGACAGAATTCAGAGATGACAAAGCACAGAGGTGCGCTGGATGTCTCAGGTATAAGAACATAAAGTCTTATCCTCTTGTGAAAATGATAGAGAGGAGAACATGGAAAGTATGTAACAAGATTTACAGATAAATATTCTACATTACACTGTCCATACCTCTAGCTTTTTCTGATACTTCTCACACTCTTGTTGGCACTTCTGCAGGTTGTCCGTGGTCTCCTCCAACACCATGTGGGCACGTTCTGCCTCAAAAGATTTCATTTTCGCTTGATGGAGAAGCTCAGACATTCTGCCCTCTGTACCCAGCTGCAGCTGTCTATACCTACAAATGATGGGGCACAAGGATTGTCATTTTCAAAAATTTGCCCAATCATCACCTATCCAATTGGTTAGAACATTGTTCTAATGCTCCCCACTGTGGCTGGCTGCATATTACATGACTGTCACAATGAGGAATCGAATTGGACCATCAACTAATTTATGTTTACATAATACTATCATTTTAACCCCTTTATCCCAATGCCGGTTTTCACCTTCCTAACCAGGCTATTTTTTTCAATTCTGACCTGACTTTATGAGGTAATAACTCTGGAACGCTGCAACGAATCTTACTGATTCTGAGACTGTTTTTTTGTGACTTATTGTACTTCATGATAGTGGTAAAAGCTCAATATGACTTGATTATATTTGTGAAAAAATCTGAAATTTGGCAAAAATGTTGAACATTTTTAAATTTTCAAAATTTGTATGCCCTTAAGTCAAAGAGGTATGTCACACAAAATAGTTAATAAATAACATTTCCCACATGTCTACTTTACATCACCACAACAGTTTTTTTTTTGTTAGGAATTTATAAGTGTTAAAAGTTGACCAGTGATTTCTCATTTTTTCCAACAAAATTTACAAAACCATTTATTTTAGGAAACACCTTACATTTAAAGTGATTTTGAGGGGCCAATATGACAAGTGACACCATTCTAAAAACTGCACCCCTCAAGGTGCTCAAAACCACATTTAAGGCATTTATTAACCCTTTTAAACACAAAATTGTCTGGAATTGAGAGCGGACGCAATGTCGCATTTGGAGAGTCATTGATGTGCCTAAACACTGAAAATACCCCAACAAGTAACCCTATTTTGGAAACTAGACCCCTCAAGGAACATATCTAGATGTGTGGTGAGCATCTCTACCCCCACGTGTTTCATAGAAGTTTATAACGTAGAGCTGTGAAAATAAAAAACAATTTTTTTTCAAACAAAACGTTCTTTTATCTCCATTTTTTATTTTCAGAAGGGTAACAGGAGAAAATGGATTGTTGGTTTGTTGTGCAATTTCTCCTGAGTACACCATGCCCCATATGTGGGGGTAAATACTGTTTGGGCACACTGTAGGTCTCGGAAGGAAGTCTGCTAGCATCATGTCACGTTTGGAGAGCCCATGATATGCCTAAACAGTGGAAACCCCGCACATGTGACTATTTTGAAAATAGACAACCCCCCAGGGAATTTATCTAGATGTATGTTGAGCACTCAACCTCCAGGTGCTTAACAAAAATGTATAACGTTGAGCCGTGAAAATAAAAATAAAAAAAAAATGATTTTTTTTCCAGACAAATGTGTTTTAGCCCCAATATTTTTTTCACAAGTGTAACAGGAAAAAACAAACCCCAAAATGCATTTTGCAATTTTTTTCTGAGTATGCTGATACCCCATATATGGGGGGGGAAACTATCGTTTGGGTGCATGGCAGGTCTCAGAAGGAAAGGTGTGACAGTTTGGAGTGCAGACTTTGATGGAAGGCGTTTGGAGAGACCTGATGTCCCTAAAGAGTGGAAATCCCTCACAATTGACCCAATTTTGGAAACTACACCCCTCAAGGAATTTATCCAGAGGCATAGTTACAGTAATGATAATGATGCTTTTGGCTTTACTGATGTATAAATGGATGTGTGGTACTCTTTGAAGCAACCCTTAATGCAAAGGTCAGGTTTCTCAGGGCAGGATTCACAATGGTAAATTGTGTTTTTTCGAATTCTCGTTTTGGAGCATACTCTGCACCTTTTTTGTGTTGTTCCCTTCATCGCTGTTTGGGGAACCTCTGCTGGACGATGTTGAACTGGGATGATACGTGCACTATCAGTTTCAGAAGTAAGGGGCCCCTCAACTTTCTAAGTGCCAAACATTAGGGCCTTGATGACTACCTCCTAAAACTGAAGGAAGGTCCAAATATTGTCTACAGATCGAATCAGAACAAAAGCATTGTACAGTGACATCTGCACAATGTGGACGGCCAATTTTTGCCACAAGTTAGCTTTTTACAGGGCACTATATGGTTTGAGGACCTGATCTGAGAGATCTACATCCCCCATGTACCTATAACGCAACATACAATGTGGCTTTGCGACTTGTGTTGTGGTACCTTGGACAGTGACAAGGGAGCTGATGTCACGGTGTATGCTGGTCAAGAATAGGACATCCCTCCTGTCCTTACACTTGACCACCAGCATGTTGTCGCTGCATTGGGCTCTGCCCTTTCACAGTTAGGGAGGCCTTTCTGATTTTTTCACCATTAAATCCCAACTATACTTGCTGGAATGCAGCTACAAACTTGCAAAGACTCTCTACTGGATCCCAAATTACCTCGACCATCATCTGTCATTGGCTCCATACACATTAGATTGTTGGCTGCACCTATTGATATTGGCAGGTTTGGCTAAATGTAGTTTAATGGTATGGGAACCTTAAGATGCCTTGGCCAACCACTGCACATACAGTTCTCAACATTGCCAATTTCTTTGTGTCGTGCTTATTGAAAGGAGATTCAAAACCACGTCTAGAAACTTCATTCTTCTTTGAAATCTTTGCACGGGAGAGACCTTGCTGATGCAGTATAACCATCTTTTACCTTGTTGCTGAGCTTAAAATTTCCAGTGAATTTTAACTGTCTTCTACAGCCTCGCCTTTGCGGTTCCAAATGTTTTTTTTTTATTCCCCCTCCACAGCTTTTTTTTTTTTTTTTAAATCTCAGTTAGTGACTGTGTGACTGTCAACCTACATATGAAAATGATGAGCATTATCATCTGTTTGATTTAATTGGTTATTCATACAATGGACTATAATCCTACAAAAACTCTGACTTTGTGAAAGTGTACATAGAAGAACTGGTGCAGTTTTGAAGGCAAAGTGTGGTCACACCAAACACTCATTTGATTTAGATTTCTCTTTTAGCATTCACCTTGTATTTTGAAAACTGATGTACATAAGCTAAAACTTTTATTTTTGAAAGTATTTGGACACTACTACACATCTATATATAATCACACATCTATATATAATCACACATCTATATATATATATATATATATATATATATATATATATATATATATATATATATATATATATATATATATATATATATATATATATACACACACACACACACACTTCAACATTGAAAATGCAAAACCAAGAATAAGACGTTGTGGAATTAAGTAAATCACAGGATTAAAAGACATGTTGATTATATGCAAATGACAAAAAAATGGAAATAAAATTCTATATGGCATTGCCCATGTGGTCTCCAGAACAATCTATGGCTATCCTTGTGTTTAAGATAATAGTCGGACTTTTTGATAAGGAGGATAGACCTCCATTACAGCCATTGGTCTCTTATTTGGAGACAGCATAGGCAACATGATAAAGAGGCCTTTATGAGGGAACTGTTATGCTTGCTAATGACAGGTGTTATGAAGGCAATCCAGAAACACAGTGTGCTTAGCGATCAGAGCGCACACTGTGATCTGACAAATACCCAAAAATACAAGAACGAGCTCTGAGACGTGGAAACTCTGTAGACTGCACACCTGATCCTATCCTAAACACAACTAAAAGCGGCTGTGGATTGCGCCTAACAACTACCTAGGCAACTCGGCACAGCCTAAGAAACTAGCTAGCCTGAAGATAGAAAAATAGGCCTGACTTGCCCCAGAGAAATTCCCCAAAGGAAAAGGCAGCCCCCCACATATAATGACTGTGAGTAAGATGAAAAGACAAAACGTAGGGATGAAATAGATTCAGCAAAGTGGGGCCCGATATTCTAGGACAGAGCGAGGACAGTAAAGCGAACTTTGCAGTCTACAAAAAACCCTAAAGCAAAACCACGCAAAGGGGGCAAAAAAAACCCACCGTGCCGAACTAACGGCACGGCGGTACACCCTTTGCGTCTCAGAGCTTCCAGCAAAAACAAAAGACAAGCTGGACAGAAAAAAAGCAACAAAAAAGCAAAAAGCACTTAGCTATACAGAGCAGCAGGTCACAGGAACAATCAGGAGAAGCTCAGATCCAACACTGAAACATTGACAAGGAGCAAGGATAGCAGCATCAGGCGGAGTTAAGTAATGAAGCAGTTAACGAGCTCACCAGAACACTTGAGGGAGGAAGCTCAGAAGCTGCAGTACCACTTGTGACCACAGGAGTGAATTCAGCCACAGAATTCACAACAGTACCCCCCCCCTGAGGAGGGGTCACCGAACCCTCACCAGAGCCCCCAGGCCGACCAGGATGAGCCGCATGAAAGGCACGAACAAGATCGGAAGCATGAACATCAGAGGCAAAAACCCAGGAATTATCTTCCTGAGCATAACCCTTCCACTTAACCAGATACTGGAGTTTCCGTCTAGAAACACGAGAATCCAAAATCTTCTCCACAATATACTCCAATTCCCCCTCCACCAAAACCGGGGCAGGAGGCTCAACAGATGGAACCATAGGTGCCACGTATCTCCGCAACAACGACCTATGGAATACATTATGTATGGAAAAGGAGTCTGGGAGGGTCAAACGTAAAGACACAGGATTGAGAACCTCAGAAATCCTATACGGACCAATAAAACGAGGTTTAAATTTAGGAGAGGAAACCTTCATAGGAATATGACGAGAAGGCAACCAAACCAGATCCCCAACACGAAGTCGGGGACCCACACGGCGTCTGCGATTAGCGAAAAGTTGAGCTTTCTCCTGGGACCAGATCAAATTGTCCACTACCTGAGTCCAGATCTGCTGCAACCTATCCACCACAGAATCCACACCAGGACAGTCCGAAGACTCAACCTGTCCTGAAGAGAAACGAGGATGGAACCCAGAATTGCAAAAAAAATGGAGAAACCAAGGTAGCCGAGCTGGCCCGATTATTAAGGGTGAACTCAGCCAACGGCAAAAAGGACACCCAATCATCCTGGTCTGCAGAAACAAAACATCTCAGATATGTTTCCAAGGTCTGATTGGTTCGTTCGGTCTGGCCATTAGTCTGAGGATGGAAAGCCGAGGAAAAGGATAGGTCAATGCCCATCCTACCACAAAAGGCTCGCCAGAACCTTGAAACAAACTGGGAACCTCTGTCAGAAACAATATTCTCAGGAATGCCATGCAACCGAACCACATGCTGAAAGAACAAAGGTACCAAATCAGAGGAGGAAGGCAATTTAGCCAAGGGCACCAGATGGACCATTTTAGAAAAGCGATGACAGACCACCCAAATGACTGACATCTTTTGAGAAACGGGAAGGTCAGAAATGAAATCCATCGAAATATGTGTCCAAGGCCTCTTTGGGACCGGCAAGGGCAAAAGCAACCCACTGGCACGAGAACAGCAGGGCTTAGCCCTAGCACAAATCCCACAGGACTGCACAAAAGTACGTACATCCCGTGACAGAGATGGCCACCAGAAGGATCTAGCCACTAACTCTCTGGTACCAAAGATTCCAGGATGACCAGCCAACACCGAACAATGAAGTTCAGAGATAAGTTTATTAGTCCACCTATCAGGGACGAACAGTTTCTCTGCTGGACAACGATCAGGTTTATTCGCCTGAAATTTTTGCAGCACCCGCCGCAAATCAGGGGAGATGGCAGACACAATGACTCCTTCCTTGAGGATACCCGCTGGCTCAGATAAACCCGGAGAGTCGGGCACAAAACTCCTAGACAGAGCATCCGCCTTCACATTTTTAGAGCCCGGAAGGTACGAAATCACAAAGTCGAAGCGGGCAAAAAATAACGACCAACGGGCCTGTCTAGGATTCAAGCGCTTGGCAGACTCGAGATAAGTCAAGTTCTTATGATCAGTCAATACCACCACGCGATGCTTAGCTCCTTCAAGCCAATGACGCCACTCCTCGAATGCCCACTTCATGGCCAGCAACTCTCGATTGCCCACATCATAATTACGCTCAGCGGGCGAAAACTTCCTGGAAAAGAAAGCACATGGTTTCATCACTGAGCAATCAGAACCTCTCTGTGACAAAACCGCCCCTGCTCCAATCTCAGAAGCATCAACCTCGACCTGGAACGGAAGAGAAACATCTGGCTGACACAACACAGGGGCAGAACAAAAACGACGCTTCAACTCCTGAAAAGCTTCCACAGCAGCAGAAGACCAATTAACCAAATCAGCACCCTTCTTGGTCAAATCGGTCAATGGTTTGGCAATGCTAGAAAAATTACAGATGAAGCGACGATAAAAATTAGCAAAGCCCAGGAACTTTTGCAGACTTTTCAGAGATGTCGGCTGAATCCAATCCTGGATGGCTTGGACCTTAACTGGATCCATCTCGATAGTAGAAGGGGTAAAGATGAACCCCAAAAATGAAACTTTCTGCACACCGAAGAGACACTTTGATCCCTTCACAAACAAAGAGTTAGCACGCAGGACCTGAAAAACCATTCTGACCTGCTTCACATGAGACTCCCAATCATCTGAGAAGATCAAAATGTCATCCAAGTAAACAATCAGGAATTTATCCAGATACTCACGGAAGATGTCATGCATAAAAGACTGAAACACAGATGGAGCATTGGCAAGTCCGAACGGCATCACTAGATACTCAAAATGACCCTCGGGCGTATTGAATGCAGTTTTCCATTCATCTCCTTGCCTGATTCTCACCAGATTATACGCACCACGAAGATCTATCTTAGTGAACCAACTAGCCCCCTTAATCCGAGCAAACAAGTCAGATAACAATGGCAAGGGATACTGAAATTTAACAGTGATCTTATTAAGAAGGCGGTAATCAATACACGGTCTCAGCGAACCATCCTTCTTGGCTACAAAGAAGAACCCTGCTCCCAGTGGTGATGACGATGGGCGAATATGTCCCTTCTCCAGGGATTCCTTCACATAACTGCGCATAGCGGCGTGTTCGGGCACGGATAAATTAAATAATCGACCTTTAGGGAATTTACTACCAGGAATCAAATTGATAGCACAATCACAATCCCTATGCGGAGGTAGAGCATCGGACTTGGGCTCTTCAAATACATCCTGATAATCAGACAAGAACTCTGGGACCTCAGAAGGGGTGGATGACGAAATCGACAAAAATGGAACATCACCATGTACCCCCTGACAACCCCAGCTGGATACCGACATGGAATTCCAATCCAATACTGGATTATGGGTTTGTAGCCATGGCAACCCCAACACGACCACATCATGCAGATTATGCAACACCAGAAAGCGAATAACTTCCTGATGTGCAGGAGCCATGCACATGGTCAGCTGGGCCCAGTATTGAGGTTTATTCTTGGCCAAAGCTGTAGCATCAATTCCTCTCAATGGAATAGGACACCGCAAAGGCTCCAAGAAAAACCCACAACGTTTAGCATAATCCAAATCCATCAGATTCAGGGCGGCGCCCGAATCCACAAACGCCATGACAGAAAACGACGACAAAGAGCATATCAAGGTAATGGACAGAAGGAATTTGGACTGTACAGTACCAATGACGGCAGACCTAGCGGACCGCTTAGTGCGCTTAGGACAATCAGAAATAGCATGAGTGGAATCACCACAGTAGAAATACAGACCATTCAGACGTCTGTATTCCTGCCGTTCAACTCTAGTCATAGTCCTATCGCACTGCATAGGCTCAGGTTTAACCTCAGGCAGTACCGCCAAATGGTGCACAGATTTACGCTCGCGCAAGCGTCGACCGATCTGAATGGCCAAAGACAAAGACTCATTCAAACCAGCAGGCATAGGAAATCCCACCATGACATCCTTAAGAGCCTCAGAGAGACCCTTTCTGAACAAAGCTGCCAGCGCAGATTCATTCCACTGAGTGAGTACTGACCATTTCCTAAATTTCTGACAATATACTTCTATATCATCCTGACCCTGGCACAAAGCCAGCAAATTTTTCTCAGCCTGATCCACTGAATTAGGCTCATCGTACAGCAATCCGAGCGCCAGGAAAAACGCATCGACACTACTCAATGCAGGGTCTCCTGGCGCAAGAGAAAATGCCCAGTCTTGAGGGTCGCCGCGCAAAAAAGAAATAATAATCAAAACCTGTTGAATAGGATTACCAGAAGAATGAGGTTTCAAGGCCAGAAATAGCTTACAATTATTTTTGAAACTTAGAAACTTAGTTCTATCTCCAAAAAACAAATCAGGAATAGGAATTCTTGGTTCTAACATAGATTTCTGATCAATAGTATCTTGAATTTTTTGTACATTTATAACGAGATTATCCATTGAAGAGCACAGACCCTGAATATCCATGTCCACACCTGTGTCCAGAATCACCCAAATGTCTAGGGGGAAAAAAAAAATGATGTCAGAACTTTTTCTTTCCCTCTATTGAGAATCATTAGTTTGGCTCCTTGTACTGTTATGTTTGCTAATGACAGGTGTTATGAAGGCAATCCAGAAACACAGTGTGCTTAGCGATCAGAGCGCACACAGTGATCTGACAAATACCCAAAAATACAAGAACGAGCTCTGAGACGTGGAAACTCTGTAGACTGCACACCTGATCCTATCCTAAACACAACTAAAAGCGGCTGTGGATTGCGCCTAACAACTACCTAGGCAACTCGGCACAGCCTAAGAAACTAGCTAGCCTGAAGATAGAAAAATAGGCCTGACTTGCCCCAGAGAAATTCCCCAAAGGAAAAGGCAGCCCCCCACATATAATGACTGTGAGTAAGATGAAAAGACAAAACGTAGGGATGAAATAGATTCAGCAAAGTGGGGCCCGATATTCTAGGACAGAGCGAGGACAGTAAAGCGAACTTTGCAGTCTACAAAAAACCCTAAAGCAAAACCACGCAAAGGGGGCAAAAAAAACCCACCGTGCCGGACTAACGGCACGGCGGTACACCCTTTGCGTCTCAGAGCTTCCAGCAAAAACAAAAGACAAGCTGGACAGAAAAAAAGCAACAAAAAAGCAAAAAGCACTTAGCTATACAGAGCAGCAGGTTACAGGAACAATCAGGAGAAGCTCAGATCCAACACTGAAACATTGACAAGGAGCAAGGATAGCAGCATCAGGCGGAGTCAAGTAATGAAGCAGTTAACGAGCTCACCAGAACACCTGAGGGAGGAAGCTCAGAAGCTGCAGTACCACTTGTGACCACAGGAGTGAATTCAGCCACAGAATTCACAACAGGGAACATTGCACTAGTGCTATTCCTTGGATTTTGTGGGGTGGCGTAATGTACGGTTGGCGGACCTGTCTAGTCTTCATTCCAGGTATACTAACAGCTCAGCATTACATTGATTTGGTGGTAGAACCAGTGGTGTGGCCATTTCTCCAAATTGTCCCAAGAGCTGATTTTTCAACACGAGAATGCCAGGCTGCACACGTTGCTCTTCTATTATATAAATGTCTAAGGGTCACTTCCGTCTTTCTGTCTGTCTTTCTGTCTGTCACGGATATTCATTGGTCGCGGCCTCTGTCTGTCATGGAAATCCAAGTCGCTGATTGGTCATGGCAAAATGCCCATGACCAATCAGCGATGGGCATAGTCTGGCAGCGAAATGGCCGCTGCTTTACTGCCCTGCAGTCAGCGCTGAGCGCTCACACAGGGTTAATGCCAGTGTTAACGGACTGCAGTGTAATGCACTCCGTTAACGCAGCTATTAACCCTGTGTGACCAACTTTTTACTATTGATGCTGTATATGCAGCATCAATAGTAAAAAGATCTAATGGTACAAATAATAATAATAAAAAAAGGTTATTCTCACCTTCCGACGTCGCGCGCTGTCCTCGGCAGTGCAAGCGGCAGGTTCCGCTGCCAAGGATGCTATGCGAGGACCTGCCATGATGTCATGGTCATGTGACCGCGACGTCATCACAGGCCCTGTGCTCATACCAACCCTGGGACCGGAAGCTGCCGCGTGCACTGCACACATGCGCCAGGACTTCAAAGGGCCTTCGGAAGGTGAGTATATGTATATTTTTTATTAGAAGTCTTTTTTAACCACGCATATAGTGCCAACATTGCTATATACTACGTGGGCTGTGTTACATACTGCGTGGGCTCTGTTATATACTACATCTCTGTGCTATATACTATGTAGCTGGGCAATATAAAACGTGACTGTGCAATATACAACGTGACTGTCCAATATACTATGTGGCTATGCAATATACTACGTGCCCTGTGTTATATACTACGTAGCTGTGCGATATACTATGTGGCTGTGTCGGTTCTGTTATATACTATGTCGACTGTGCAATATACTACGTGGCTCTGTTATATACTACGTGGCTGTGCAATATACTACGTGCCTCTACAATATACTACGTGGCTCTGCTATATACTACGTCACTGACCAATATACTAAATAGCTGTGCATTACACTACGTAGCTGTGCAATACACTACGTGACTGTGTTATATACTAGGTGGCTGTGCAATATACTACGTGCCTGTGCACTATACTACGTGACTCTACAAAATACTACGTGGCTATGTTATATACTACGTGGCTCTGCTATATACTACGTGGCAGACCAATATACTACATACCTGTGCAATACACTACATGGCTATGTTATATACTACGTGGCTGTGTTATATACTACGTAGCTCTGCTATATACTACGTACGCTGTGTTACATACTACGTAGCTATGTTATATACTACATCGGTTGTGTTATATACTACGTCAATGTGCAATATAGTACGTAGCCTGTGCTATATACTACCTACATATTCTAGAATACCCGATACGTTAGAATCGGGCCACCATCTAGTACTAAAGGGAACCTGTCACCCCGTTTTTTCAATACGAGCTAAAAATAGCATTAAATAGGGCCTGAGCTGTGTGAATTACAATAGTGTCTTTATTGTCCCCTGATTCACCACCTTTGCTGCCAAAATACCTTAGTAAAGTCGCCGTTTTCACCTGTCAATCATGCTGGTCCGGTCAAATGGGCGTTGTGCAATCACCGTTTCTCCCCCCCGCTCCTCGGCGTGTCTGACGTAACGCGTTCTGTGAATAGCACAGACCGCGCTCTTTTTTTGCAGTTGCGCAGTGCATTCCGCTCTTGCGCATACGCAGTATGTATTGCCCAACAGTGGGCAAAGCATACAATACATCATTGCGCATGCGCCAGTTTTTTTTACTGTAACCTCTGTGCCCCGGAAGTCACGGTATGCAAATTTGCATATCCAGATTTCCGGGGCACACAGGTTACAGTGAAGAGCCGTGCATGCGCAATGATGTGCTGTATGCTATGCCCACAGTTGGTCAAAGCATAATGCGCAGGTACGAGAGCGGAATGCACTGCGCAGGTGCGAAACACTATGCCAACGTCGGGAAGAAATTTCTTAGGGACAAGCAAGAGGTGGGGGAGAAACAGCGATTTCACAACGTCCATTTGACCGGACCAGCGTGATTGACAGGCGAAAACGGCGACTTTACTAAGGTATTTTGGCAGCAAAGGTGGGGAATCAGGGGACAATAAAAACACTATTGTAAAGCACAGCTCAGGCCCTATTTAACGCTATTTTTAGCTCATATTGAAAAAACGGGGTGACACGTTCCCTTTAATATAAGCAGCCTGCAAAGCCCAAATGTGGTTCAAGCACATCACACGCTGACAGCTCCTCAACATGCACAGGATTTATTTTATTCAGTGGAGTTGGATTTTTTTTTCTTCTGCTGTTTCATTATGTCCTGGTTTAGCCACCCCTATATGATCCAGATACTTGAAAGATTTATTGCGGTGAGCTGTTTTTTTCTTTTGTTTTTATCTCATCTAGTTATAGCCTGCAGTGCTAGGATTTAACCCAGTCTTACCTGACTATGCTACAATATACAGTGCGGAAAATAAATATTTGATACACTACCGATTTTGCAAGTTTTCACACCTACAAAGAACTGTGAGAGACGGAATTTAAAAATAAAAACCAGAAAATCACATTGTATGATTTTTACATAATTTAATTACTTTTTTGCATGAAATAAGTATTTGATTACCTACCAACCAGAAAGTATTCTGGCTCTCACAGACCTATTAGTTTTTCTTTAGAAGCCCTTCTACTCTGCAGTCATTACCTGTAATAATTGCACCTATTTTAACTTGTTACCTGTATAAAAGACACCTGGCCACACACTCAATCAATCACACTCCAACCTCTCCACCAAATAGATGTCTAAGGACAAAAGGGACAAAATTGTAGACCAGCACAAGGTTGGGATGAGCTACAGGACAATAGGCAAGCAGCTTGGTGAGAAGGCAATAACTATTAGCACAATTATTAGAAAATGGAAGAAACACAAAATGAGTGTCAATTTTGCTCGGTCTCGAGCTCCATGCAAGATCTCGCCTCGTGGGGTAAGGATGATTCTGACACCTGGTCAATGACCTGAAGAGAGCTGGGACCAGAGTCTAAAACATTACAGTTAGTAACACAATACGCCGTCGTGGATAAAAATTCTGCAGTGCACGCAAGGTCCACCTGCTAATGCCAGCACATGCCCAAGCCCATTTGAAGTTTGCCAATTACTATCTGGAAGAGGAAGAGGGGGCATGGGAGGTCATGTGGCCAGATGACACCAAAATAGAACTTTCTGGTATCAACTCCACTCGCCGTGTTTGGAGGAAGAAGGATGAGTACAACCCCAAGAACCCCATGCCAACAGTGAGACATGGTGGGGGAAACATCACACTTTTAGGGTGCTTTTCTGCAAAGGGTACAAGATGACATCACAGTATTGAAGGGAGGATGGATGAGGTTATGTATTGTGAGATTTTGGCCAACAACCTCCTTCCATCAGTGAGAGCATTGAAGATGGGTCGTGGCTGTGTCTTCCAGAATGACAATGACCCAAAACAGACAAACAAGGCAACTAATAAGTGGCTCAGTAAGAAGCATTCCCAGGTCCTGAAGTGGCTTAGCCTGTCTCCAGACCTGAACCCAATAGAAAATCTTTGGAGGGAGTTGCAACTCAATGTTGCCCTGTGACAGCCCTGAACCTGAAAAATCTGGAGAAGATCTGTATGGAGCAGCGGGGCAAAATCCCTGCAGCAGTGTGTGCAAACTTGGTCAATAACTACTAGAAATGTCTGACCTTTGTAATTGCAAACAAATGTTTCTGTGCCAAATATTGAGCTCTGTTTTTCTATTGCATGAAATACTTATTTCATGCAATAAAATGCAAATTAATTAAGTAAAAATCAAACTTTGATTTTCTGGATTTTTTTTTAAGATTCTGTCTATCACAGTTGAAGCGCACCTACTATGAAAATTACAGACCTCTCCATTGTTTGTAGGCAGGAAACTTGCAAAATCGTCAGTGTATCAAATGTTTACCCACTGTATACACATGCAGTATAGCTTTAACAAAACCACATAATAATCGGTCAAATATATAACCCTAAATGCAATGTGCACTGAGAAAAAAGGCATATGCATACCTAATACTGATTTATTGCAAAATCACACCAAACACAACACTAGTTTTGGAAAAAACAGTTTCACATCTGTTGCACAACTTTTGTTTTTATTCCACAATTTTGCAATTTCCAATTTTGACAACTGATAAAAGTAACTCTTTAGACATATGTCCTGTTCATTGTAGATGATAAAGCAATGGGTATTTCAAATGAAAATCAATACTTGCCCTTATGAGATTATAACCTGGTAGCATCTCAAGGCAAAATAGATATTTCTCATTTTTGTGTTTGTTTCCTTGTACAAAGGGTCCTGTTGTGTATTCCCCCATTTGATATCACAGGTGTCAGCTATGATGAAATCCCTGATGGAGGTATATAAAAGGTACAGGTATCCAGTGATGGTTACACCTATTTAGATGACGAGGCCAAAAAGGTAATCAATTATCAGGAAAGCAAATAGTATGACATTCAAAGCCATAAAGTAGATCATTAGAAATACATAGTACAAAGACCTTTCTAAGGCTACGTTCACATTTGCGTTGTGCGCCGCTGCGTCGGCGACGCAACGCACATCGCAAATAAAAACGCACCAAAACGCACGCAAAAACGCTGCGTTTTGCGACGCATGCGTCCTTTTTTGCTGAAATTTGGACGCAAAAAAAATGCAATTTGTTGCGGTTTCTGCGCCCAACGCTTGCGGCAAAAAAAACACATGCGTCGCACAACGCAGCACAACGCATGTCCATGCGTCCCCCATGTTAAATATAGGGGCGCATGACGCATACGTCGCCGCAGCATTTCCCGACGCTGCGTCGGGAAACGCTAATGTGAACGTTACCTAATGATGTTTTT
The DNA here is from genome assembly GCF_032444005.1 of Ranitomeya imitator. Lineage (NCBI taxonomy): Eukaryota > Metazoa > Chordata > Amphibia > Anura > Dendrobatidae > Ranitomeya > Ranitomeya imitator. The sequence continues at coordinate 615,345,542 of NC_091284.1, forward strand.
ACTCTTAGGCTAGGTTCACACTTGAGTTGTGCAGTCCGTTCAACACATCCGTTAAACGGACTGCACTAATGCAAGTGCCGACTTTGGCACTGCGCTAGCATAGATGGAGCATCTGCTAGCTCCATCTGTGCTAGCAGTGCGCTAGCAGTGCCGGACCCAGAAACGCTGCAGCCTGCGTCTCGGGTCCGTCACTCAATGACGGAACATCGCTAGCGCACGCCCATAGTGGGCGTGCGCCAGCGATGTGTCCGCCATTGAAAGTAATGGTGGCGTTAACAGACTGCGCTACACCACGTTATGCCGCGGTGTAACGTAGTCCATTAAACGGGTCACACTAGCGCAGTGTGAACCCAGCCTTAGACCTAAGATGGGAACAAGGGGGCATCTTCTACGTCTGGAGGAAAGGTTTAAAGGGAACCTGTCCCCCCAAAATCGAAGGTGAGCTAAGCCCACCCGATGTATCCTAAATGATGAGAAAAAGAGGTTAGATTATACTCACCCAGGAGCGGTCCCGGTACGATGGGCGTCGCGGTCTGGGACCTCCCATCTTCTTACGATGACGCCCTCTTCTTGTCTTCACGTTGCGGCTCCGGCGTACTTTGTCTGCCCTGTTGAGGGCAGAGTAAAGTACTGCGGTGCCGGGAATAGTCAGAAGGACCTGGTGCCTGTGCACTGCAGTACTTTGCTCAGCCCTCAACAGGGCAAAGTACGCTTGCGCCGGAGCTGCAGCGTGAAGACAAGAAGAGAACGTCATCTGATGAAGATAGGAGGCGCCGGACGGGACCGAGACACCCATTGGACCGGACCGCCCCGGGTGAGTATAATATAACCTCTTTTTCTCATCTTTTAGGATACATCGGGGGCTTATCTACAGAATTCCAGAATGCTGGAGATAGGCCCCTGATGCTGGTGCCCTTTAATCATAATCACAGACACGGATTCTTTACTGTAAGAGCAGTGAGACTATGGAACTCTCTGCTGTATGATGTTGTAATGAGTGATTCATTACTAAAATTTTAGAAGGGACAGGATGCCTTTCTTGAAAAGTCTAATGTTACAAGTTATATGTACAAGATTCCTTGATAGGGCGTTGATCCAGAGAACCAGTCTGATTTCCGTATGTGGAGTCGGGAAGGATTTTTATCCCAATGTGGAGCTTAGTATTTGCCACATGGGTTTTTTTTGTCTTCCTCTGGATCAACATGTTAGGCTATGGGTTGAACTAGATGGACTTAAAGTCTTCCTTCAACCTTAAATACTATGTTACCTTGCTGCATGTTTGAAGGGGCTGTCCACTACAACTTATTAAAGCTCACATGGGGGTCACTGGGGTGGTAAAAAGCAAATGACACAACTGCCGAACTGGCACTAATCCTCCGTACTGTGTCCCCCTTTCCTGGTTTCCTCTTCCTGTGGGGTTTGGAAGGTGAACACTGCAGCCAGTCAGCTGCAGGAATCCTGTTTTGTTGGAGTCAGAAGTGTTTTTACCAGCTTGGAAGATAAGCGAACACTGCAGTCAGTCAATAGCTGCAGTGGTCACTTTATTAGCATTTACACCCGTCTCTACCAAAACACACACACTCACAGCTATAAGAGGAAGATGGGAGATCGGCAAAGGAGACACAGAACAGAATAGTGGACAACCCAGTTTTTTTTTTTTTTTTTTAAACAGGCCTTTCATTGAGCATTTTTTACTTGGATCCTGAATAGATCCACATGACGGGAACCAACATGCACTTCATTAGTGGTTATGAGTGTAGATCAGGATTAGAGATTGGCAATAATATGTAAAGGTTGGAGAGTAGGGACAGGTTTAGAATGATGAATTCTACATAGATATATGTTCACATTAGAGGGAAACTGTCAGCAGGATTGTGCACCGTCGCCTACAGACAGTGTCAGGTCGGCAATTAAAATTATACTTTGGTTGATGAAATCCGTCTTGTGGTTGTTTAATATTTAATTTCAGTTAATGAGATTCTCGTGCTCCAGGGCTGCCTGTGGGGGGGTCTTCATGTGGTGCTCTGCTTACATATTCATCTGTGTGGCTTCTGACAGGTCACTGATCCATCAGTGACCCGCCCCTTAATTTACATACTGCATAGAATATTGTTTAGAGAAAAAATATAATCACAGCACCTGCGCTGTAGCATGATAGGTGGATAATATGCCTGTTTTCCTTTTTTAGATATATAGTTTTGTTTGGTGGCAGCTGGCGGCTGCGAAGTAGCATCTATTGCGTTCTGAACTTGCTCTAAAATGATTGAAATGTAGATCGACTAAAAGCTTTAGCGACAAACTTATCATATTTATGTTAATACTTCTACATTTATATTTGCATGGTGTGTGTTTTTCTGTGACTATCCATATTAAAATAAATACTGCAGTTTTCACATTGGTTGTTCAAGCATACGCAAGAGGTTAACTTTCCTCCACTCATTTGTGTGTAGTCTGGGCCAGGGTCAGCAGAGGAGGTCACCATGACAGCTCTACTGTAATAGTAGAGGCCCAGACAAGGCAGGGTAGACATAATACATACAGGTAAGGATCGGCATGCGTATTCCCGGTCTTTGGGAAATGAGACTAGTCCATCACTTAATAATAATCTTTATTTTTATATAGCGCTAACATATTCCGCAGCGCTTTACAGTTTGCACACATTAACAACGCTGTCCCCAATGGGGCTCACAATCTAAATTCCCTATCAGTATGTCTTGGGAATGTGGGAGGAAACCAGAGAACCAGGAGAAAACCCACGCAAACACGGAGAGAACATACAAACTCCTTGCAGATGTTGTCCTTGGTGGGGTTTGAATCCAGGACTCCAGCGCTGCAATGCTAACCACTGAGCCACCGTGCTGCACTTTCTAGACTATCAGTCTACAAAACATATTCTAAAGGACATTACCAAGTTATGTACCTAAAAGTGACATCCAGACAGAAAAAAAGCATTTTAATGGGTATGAAAATATATAAAGTTACTAACATACTTTCCGTATCACATCAGGCCCAATGTGCCAATTTAACCACCCACATCCGGTTCTACTGCACTTCTTAAGGTACCGTCACACTAGACGATATCGCTAGCGATCCGTGACGTTGCAGCGTCCTCGCTAGCGATATCGTCCAGTGTGACAGGCAGCAGCGATCAGGCCCCTGCTGTGCTGTCGCTGGTCGGGGAAAGTCCAGAACTTTGTTTCGTCGCTGGACTCCCCGTAGACATCGCTGAATCTGCGTGTGTGACACCGATTCAGCGATGTCTTCGCTGGTAACCAGGGTAAACATCGGGTAACTAAGCGCAGGGCCGCGCTTAGTAACCCGATTTTTACCCTGGTTACCATTGTTAAAGTAAAAAAAACAAACGCTACATACTTACCTTCCGCTGTCTGTCCCCGGCGCTCTGCTTCTCTGGTCTGGCTGTGAGCACAGCGGCCGGAAAGCAGAGCGGTGACGTCACCGCTCTGCTTTCCGGCTGCCCGGCGCTCACAGCCAGACCAGAGAAGCAGAGCGCCGAGGACAGACAGCGGTAGGTAAGTATGTAGCGTTTTTTTTTTTTTACTTTAACGATGGTAACCAGGGTAAACATCGGGTTACTAAGCGCGGCCCTGCGCTTAGTAACCCGATGTTTACCCTGGTTACCGGGGACCTCGGGATCGTTGGTCGCTGGAGAGCTGTCTGTGTGACAGCTCTCCAGCGATCAAACAGCGACGCTGCAGCGATCCGGATCGTTGTCGGTATCGCTGCAGCGTCGCTTAGTGTGACGGTACCTTTAGTCTGTCCACAAAAAGGCTACCCCACCTCCTCGCATCAACACACGACCAATAACGTGCTTAAAAGGGGGCTGACTTTCAGGCTCAATGTAATAACTAAACCAGCCCCCTCTTTTTTGTCCTTTCACCAACTGTGTCAAACAGCCAGCCCTTCAGGCACATTACTAGCCACATTTTTTGCATCAATACCAATCACAGGGCGAAATGAACCCAAAAGTGCACAGAGTCTGGCTGTGAAATTGGGACATTGAGGTCGATATCATATTAACAGAAAATTAGTAAATTCTAGAAATTAGAATTTCAACAATTTTTTTTCTGGCTTGAGAAGTCTCTCAAATCCGGGAGTCTAAACTAAAATGAAATCCATGGAACATTCTTCTTATTGAATTCCTATTTATAGAACTATCAGTACTTAGTGTAATGGCTTCGAAGAGATGACAAGTCTGGAAAGATTAATAAATAATCAGATTTATATCATTACACAAGCTATAAAAAAGTCAGAAAAATGAATAGATTGGTGCGAAAATAATCAACAGAGTAGAAATTGTCAAGGGAACCAGTAATGAATATGAACTCCATGACCTGTTCATGTCTGTACATAAGTATTGCTTCACACGTTATTCATGATAAACCCCTTTAGGTATAATATGAAAAATGTACATGTGCTTTACTCACACACATACCTCTGGTGAGATAACTTTGGAATATTTTATCTAAAGGACACATGGCCATGTTGGTCTTTTCAGATCCAATTTATTGAAGATTACTATGAGACCTGCATGTGAATCATCTGAATCTTGGCAGTAACTCAATAAGGTGTATTAATAAAAAATCAACAGATTTTTTTTTAAAGTGTTTGTGAACTTTAACAGAAAAGCTGACAAGTATGGATCCGAAGCAAAAATTCAGTAAAGAAATGTCCTTTTTCAGGCTAAAGTTAAAGGTTCAGTCTGTAGCCTTAAAAGATAGCCAGCCAACAAAAATTGTAGCGCAAGGACCAGAAAACTGAGAACATTCCTATTCTGACTGGCGATCCAAAAAATTTAGAAGGAAGAAATATCAGTAATCATCTCTAAGTGAACTGACTGGCAATTTCACACGCATTGCTATGGACAATAGTAATTAAAAGAGGTGTGTTAAGATAAAAGTTCTTCAAACCCACACATATTGGCAGATCATCTATTGATTATGGGGGTCTCTTGACTCTCTTTGGCGTACACAATCACCCAAACCTTTCCCTCTTTTGGCAAATGAGCCGCCAGCAGTGATTTAATCTGTACTCCTCATAGAGAAAACATGGGATTCACAGGAAAGCTCGGCTGTACGGAGCGTTCCAATGCGTGTGGACGTTGGGAGCGTGCTGCCGGCCAAATCATTGCTCAGCTGACAGTTATCTAAGGCTAGGTTCACATTGCGTTAGTGCAATCCGTTTAGCGGATATGCTAACGGATTGCGCTAACGCAATGTCCAAAAAGGGATTGCGCTTGGCAATCCCGCTAGCGCAGATGCCCGATCTGCGCTAGCGAAAAACGGACCCTGAACGCTGCAAGCAGCGTTCGAGGTCCGTCCGAAATTAACGGCACATCGCTGACGCATGCCAAAAATGGCATACGTTAGCGATGCGTTAGCACATTGCAGTCAATGGGTGCACTAACGGATCCGTTACACAGCGTTAATTGCGCCAATTTCGCCATGTAACGGATTCCGTTAGAGGACACCCACTAATGCAATGTGAACCTAGCCTAATACATATGGCCCACTTAAAGTGCACCATACACATTAGATGAAAATCGACTGAACCCTCTTATTTCTTACAAAGCGACCAACGATCTCATGTGTATAGGGGCTTTTAGTTATGAGAAACTTCACCAGTAAACTAAAAATAAAAGGACAGAGCAAAAAACAAACAGATGCAAACAAGACCAAGCAAGAAAACCAACTTCATTCCACAACACCACTGACATTCATATTTTAGAGCTTGGCATTCATGTAATGTTCTCAGACACATGAACATATTGATCTATAAAATGATGCAATAATATAAATTATGAGTCAGCCCAACCAAAGAAATACAATACCTCACACGCATTCATGTAGAACTGGAACATATTTCAGAAATGACAAAGACTATTCTGGTTCAATGAAACCAATAAGGACATCTCACAGTTTCACTAGCTGATATGACAACTTGCTAGAACTTTCTTTTACTTTACGTTGTTTTATGTTTCATTGCACATGGACTATTAAATAGTATGCATGCATGATCTGATATATCAATAGCTATAAACATTTTTTTTTAATACATAAGTATAGCCAGTGTTTCATAAGGTAATTTTTGGACAAATGCTGAAGTCTGTGTTCACACACCAGTCTTGTTAATGGTTTTTTTAAAATAAATAATTAAAAAAATATATCTGTTCATGTATTTCGTCGGCGTAGGTTGGAGTCCATCACGCATCACAGCAGGTGAATGTGACCTAAGCCGACAAAACATGTACAGGTATCCTTGAAAAAGGCGTAATGCATGAACCGTAAGATGTTATACCTGCCATTCCCATGTGTCGGTTGTCAGTAAAACTTAAGTTTGAATCTACCTTATAAAAAGCTGCATTATCTTCAGTGCCGAAAAGTACGAAAATTCTAACTCTCTGGAATACATCCAATATCATTAAGAATAATTTAGCATTTTTTAAATTGATTAAAATAAACTAGCACTTATATTTTTGAAAGAATTTGAAAAATGAGTTTAGAAACATACACTGATACACACGTGCCTGCACTAATTTGAGTAAAACTGAAGATTTTGTAATAAAGTTTGCATTTAACCTTACTTTAATGTTATGTGTCAAAAAATGTTCTATGAAACTCAGTCTTCTTAAAATTTTGAAAATTGCTTGAGTTCAGAGATATGTTTAATTAAAATCTTACTTTTCAAAGGGGGTGTACTCATTTATGCTTAGTTCTGTAATCAGGAATACAATTATTGGAAATCTCAAATAGCCATATTTTATTCCCAACAGAACGTGCAATGCATATCAGAAGTTTAAAGTTAGATATTTTTTTCAAATGAAATGGAAAAATTACTATTTTAGAAGGTTGGAAAAGTGATCCTAATAGAAAAACATCTGGATGGAAAATTTTGATATAAGTCACATTACATGGTCAGATTTTCATCAATCTGTGCCTAAAAAGTGAGGAACAATTTAAAAAAAATGATCTTCAATGTAAAATTACAAAACCTTTGTATATTATTATTATTATTATTATACATTTTTATAGCGCCATTTATTCCATGGCGCTTTACATGTGAATACGGGGCAAATATAGACAAATACATTAAACATGAGCAGATAACAAGGCACACGAGTACATAAGGAGGGAGGACCCTGCCCGCGAGGGCTCACAGTCTGCAGGGGGTGGGTGAGGATACACTAGGAGAGGGAAGAGCTGGCTGTGCGGCTGTTCAGTAGGTTGAGGATCACTGCAGGCTGTAGGCTTGTCGGAAGAGATGAGTCTTCAGGTTCTTTTTGAAGGTTTCTATGGTAGGCGCAAGTCTGATGTGTTGGGGTAGAGAGTTCCAGAGTATGGGGGAAGCACGGGAGAAGTCTTGGATGCGGTTATGGGAAGAAGAGATGAGAGGGGAGTAGAGAAGGAGGTCTTGGGAGGACCGGAGGTCGCGTGTAGGTAGGTACCGGGAGACCATGTCACAGATGTATGGAGGAGACAGGTTGTGGATGGCTTTGTATGTCAGTGTGAGGGTTTTGAACTGGAGTCTCTGGGCGATAGGAAGCCAGTGAAGGGCTTGACACAGGGGAGAGGCTGGGGAATAGCGGGGGGACAGGTGGATTAGTCGGGCAGCAGAGTGTAGGATGGATTGGAGTGGTGCCAGAGTGCTAGAGGGGAGTCCAGAGAGTAGGAGGTTGCAGTAGTCGAGGCGGGAGATGATAAGGGCATGCACTAGCGTTTTTGCAGTGTTGCGGTCAAGGAAAGCACGGATCCGGGAAATATTTTTGAGTTTGAGACGACAGGAGGAGGCAAGGGCTTGGATATGTGGCTTGAAAGAGAGGGCAGAGTCGAGGATCACCCCGAGGCACCGGGCGTGTGGGACTGGGGATAGTGAGCAGCCATTGACATTGATGGATAGGTCTGGTGGAGGGGTAGAGTGAGATGGGGGAAAGATGATGAATTCTGTTTTGTCCATGTTCAGTTGTAGAAAGCGAGCAGAAAAGAAGGCTGAAATGGCAGACAGACAGTGCGGGATTTTGGTAAGCAAGGAGGAGAGGTCAGGTCCGGAGAGGTAGATCTGCGTGTCGTCAGCGTAGAGATGGTACTGCATACCGTGGGATTCTATGAGCTGTCCCAGGCCGAAAGTGTAGATGGAGAAGAGTAGGGGTCCTAGAACAGAGCCTTGAGGAACACCGACTGACAAGGGGTGAAGTGAGGAGGTGGTGTGGGGGAGGGAGACACTGAATGTTCGGTCTGTCAGATATGACGAGATCCAGGAAAGGGCCAAGTCTGTGATGCCAAGGGATGAGAGGATTTGTAGCAAAAGGGAGTGGTCTACAGTGTCAAAGGCAGAAGACAAGTCCAGGAGAAGGAGGACAGAGTAGTGTCGCTTGCTCCTGGCAGTTAGTAGGTCATTGGTGACTTTAGTTAGGGCAGTTTCAGTTGAGTGATGGGAACGGAAGCCTGATTGTAACCGATCAAAGAGGGAGCAGGAGGAGAAGTGGGAGGACAGTTCAAGATGGACGTGTTGCTCCAGCAATTTGGAGGCATAAGGGAGAAGAGATATCGGGCGATAGCTAGACACAGAGGATGGGTCGAGGGAGGGCTTTTTGAGGATGGGTGTGATCTTGGCATGCTTGAAGGATGAGGGAAAGACACCTGTTGTGAGTGAGAGGTTGAAGAGGTGCGTTAGGGTTGGGATGAAGACCGTGGAAAGGTTAGGGATGAGGTGGGATGGGAGCGGGTCAAGCGTGCAGGTGGTGAGGTGTGATCTTGACAGGAGGGTGGAGAGCTGATCTTCTGTCATGGTGGAGAAGCTGGTTTTGGAGGAGCAGGGTTGAGCAGCTAAGAGGGGCAGTGGGCGCTGTGGGCCAAAGCTTTCTCTGATCGTATCGATCTTCTGTTTAAAGAAAGAGGCGAAGTCATCAGCAGAAATGAGGGGGGAAGGAGGTATATTCCTCCATTTACAAAAAATAATATCAGATATGAACAGATTCAGAATAGTGATGAGCGAATATACTCGTTAATCGAGATTTCTCGAGCACGCTCGGGTGTCCTCCAAGTATTTTTTAGTGCTCAGACATTTAGTTTTTCTTGCTGTAGCTGAATGATTTACATCTGTTAGCCAGCATAAGTACATGTGGGGATTCCGTAGCAACCAGGCAACCCCCACATGTACTTATGCTGGCTAACAGATGTAAATCATTCAGCTGCGGCAAGAAAAACTAAATCTCCGAGAACTAAAAAATACTCGGGGGACCCCCGAGCATGCACGAGAAATCTCGAGTAACGAGTATATTCGCTCATCACTAATTCAGAAATTCTTTAGAAATCCTTGTGGACAAGGGACAATATTGGATGATCATGATCAATGGACCCTTAGGTGACACAGCATTAAAAAAACAGGCATGATTTGGTCCTGAAAATCACTGCATGGGCTCAGGAATACCTCCAGAAATCATTGTCCGTGAACAGTGCAATCCACAAATGTAAGAAAAAACCCTATCATGCAAAGAAGAAAACCTATATCAACACAATACAGAAATGCCGCTGTCTTGTCTGGATCAAAAATAATTTAAAATGGACTAAGGCAGAATGGAAAACTGTTGTGTGCACAGAGGAATCAAAGTTTGAAATCCTTCATGGAAACCACATACGTTGTGTACTATGGACTCCAGAGAAGAGGGACCATCCAGCTTGTTATCAGTGCACAGTTCAAAAGCCTGCATCGCTGATGGTATGGGGTTGCATTAGTGGCTTACACAATGTAAAAGGCAATGCTGAGCATTATACAGAGGTTTTATAAGAATTCATGGTCCCATCTAGACAAGGTCTATTTTAAGGAAGGCCATGCATATTAACCACTTCACGACATTAACCCCTTAAGGACCAAGCAACTTTATAGGTTAATAACAAGGCCTTAATTTTGAAATCTGACCACTGCCACTTTATGTGGTTATAACTCTGGAGCGCTTTAACGGATCCCGCTGATTCTCAGATTGTTTTTCGTCATATATTGCACTTTATAATAGTAGCAAAATTTCTTCAAAATTTCTTGTGTTTATTTGTGGAAAAAAAATTGTAAATTTTAAAACTTTTAATTTTTATGCCCCTAAATCAGAGCGTTATGTCACACAAAACAGTTAATAAATAACATTTCCCACATGTCTACTTTATATTAGCACAATTCTTGAAACATATTTTTTTTTGTTACGAAATTATAAGGATTAAAATTTGACCAGCGATTTCTCATTTATTCCAACAAAATCATTTTTTTTTTTAAGGGACCACCTCACATTTGAAGTGACTTTGCCTGGAAAGTGAAAACAGGCTTGGCGGGTGAAGGGGTAAGGCTGCTTTCACACATCAGATTTTTGCCGTCAGGTTCAACCTGGCGAATTTTGAAAAAATGGATCCAGCGAATTATGCCGCTGGATCCTTTTTTTTTTTTTCCCATAGACTTGTATTAGGGACGGTTGCCACACGTTTCATCCGTCGTTCGCCAGAATGAAAATTGTTGATCCGGCGGCGGGAAAAATGTACAAAGTTACGTTTTTTGTCTGCGGCAAAAAAACGGACAGCGCCACATCCGACAGCATTTGCTTCAATGGAATCTTATGGCGCCAGATCTGTCAAATGACGGATCCAGCTACGGATTCCGTTTTTTTAAACTGAGCATGCTCCAATTTTTTTGGGATCCCATCAGCTGGACTAGCTAGTCGGATCCGTTGAAAAAGCGAATCCGTTGCATCCGTTTTTCACAATTTGCGACGGATCCGTTTTTTCAACTTTCGACGGATTGTGCCTGACGGCAAAAAAATGATGTGTGAAAGCAGCCTTAAAGCAAGACAATGCTAATCCACATACTGCATCCATCACAACAGAATGGTTTCACAGAAGAATAATTTGGGTGATGAACTGGATGAGTGTGTTATGAAATGAAAAATTCCGCAAAAAAGACACAGGGCTGAAAACTATTTGGAATCCTACACCAGACAAGAAAGGGACAACATTCCTCTTACAAAACTCCATTAATTTGTCTTCTCACTTCCCAGACGTTTACACTGTTGGGATGCTACACAATGGCAGACATGGCCCTGTCCCAACTATTTTGAAATGTGTTGATGCCATCAATTTCTAAAGGCGTTATTTTTTTTAATTTTTTTAGTGAAATGGAAAATTGTCTAACTTTTACCTTCTGATGAACGTTCTATGTTCTGTTGTGAAATTTACAAATCATTGTATTCTTGTTTTCTTTCCATTTTACACATTGCCCAAACTTTTTTCAAATTGGTGTTCTAGTGTGGAGACCAGACTGAACCAAAGGATCCATTTTGTCTCCCAGATGAAATCTGCTTCTGCACAGCAAACTTGACATTTCCTTTTATAGAAGTAATCACGCGCGCATTTCTCCTTGATATTGTAGCCTTTCACCCACATACCAGATATTGTAACTTTTCACTAGTATAGATTTGCTTTGTAAGTGATTATGAAATATGAGCGCTTGTGCGCATGTCTGTAAATGCCTAACTTCTTACTATATAAAGAAGGGGCAGCGCCCAGTGAGGCAGGCGTGCTCCGGGGCTACCCCTGTTTATGAATACACAACCTTTGTGCTGCGTGTCATTTACTTGGATTCCTCAATCCAGGAAGCCAGGGACGGAAGAGGACTCAACATTTCTTGGCGCCCGAAACAGGGACCCGAGGCGAGAGTGTCTACTCGAGATTCACCTACGGATACGGACAACGGAGATCTGGGATAATGGACGGCAAATGAATTGAAAAACCTGGCCAGGTAAGAGACATTATTAGTTCTCTTTTATCTGCCCTGTATTATCCGAAAGATCTCTACGAGCCGTGTCACGCTGGGTTAGTCTAGTAGTGAGTAGATACCTATAACACTCGGGTTACCATATTGTATAGATTTATGAGTCCTGTCCCTGGCAGTGTGTGAACAAGTGTGAAGGTTGTGGCATGTTATGAAAGAAGGATAAAAGTACGTAGAACAATAAGCCGAAATTGTTAGGACAAGTCTTATTAGTGAAGTCAGCCTAACTGGGTCATGTGGTTGCGTCCTTTCGGGGAGACCTCCGCCCATGCTTGACTCTCTTTGAGAAACTTGTTCCTTCATTTTTGGATAAGAGTTTGATAGAATGAGCCCAGGACACGAGTCCATGAGCCTGGGACAAGTATGATAACAGAGACGGAGAGTTTGGTGATCTGTTTGGTGTTGCTGATCCTGTTTGCGTGCATTGTAGGAATCAAGTTTATTCTGCACATTAGAAAGAACGGAGCAAATCAGCCCTTCAATGTCTTAGCTCCCTAGGAGAGAAGGCAACGAGACATCACTCCAGAGAGGTGATTGTCCAAACGTCACCTAGGGTAGATACAGCTATTATTGAAAAGAAAAATGGGAAATAAACAGACAAAATCCGTCTTAGGACAAGTAGAAGCAAAAGATATCATACAGGAAAGATGTGGAAAGACAGTCAGAAGGCAGATCAGAAGGGTAAAGAGAAAAATTGGGAATTTCAGAAGCACTTATGTTTAGCACTGAATGGGAAAGACTGAGTAAAGAACGAGGTGGAATTATCAAAGACAATGGGTGGGAAGAAATCATACACTGTATGATAAAGGTCTCAAAAACAGCTAAAGAGGAGAATTGGAAGTATGATCCAGACACTTCCAAATGGAGTATGGGTACGGGAAAATGTTGTGCCACGACTCATTCAGTTCCTCCTCCTTACCTAGATCCGAATGTTCAACCATTTGTACCTTCTGAAGGAGGACAAACCAAACCAAATTTATATCCTGGGTTAAATGGGGTGGAAGGATGGGTGTGCAAAAATTGTGGCCAGCAGAATCCAGACTGGAGAACTGAATGTTCTGCCTGTGGGGCCCCCAGAGGTCATCAATTGTTAGCTCCTGTTAGGATAGTACCGAAACCCTTCAGAGAAACTGGTGTAGATGGAGCAATGGCAACTAGATATCACCAAACCCGACAATACTTCCCTTGGTCCCCCGCTGAAGGAATGTCTCTTCTACATAATGCACCAGATCCTACCCAGTACCCAGTTAGATTCGCACAGTATATACAGCAAATTATGCAGACTCATGCAGGAGTCTGGGCAGATGGAGAGGAATTATGTAGAATGAAAATGACTCCTGGTCTCTTCCAGGAACTGCTAACACATCTACAGGGACACAGGCCACAGGTGGGACAGGAGCTACAAGAGGGACAAGCGGGACAAGGTGCCTTACAAACGATAGAATCAGGAACACAATTTGTAGACCATTTAATAGTTTTCATGAGGCAGAAACAGAGGCAGAGAGGAACAACGGGAGTGGTGGCTCAGAGACCTGGACAATCGGTAGATGAATATTATCTAGGGGTAGAGAATAATTTTAGAGATGAAGGAATAGATCTAACCGCTCCAGGAATGATGAGGTTAATTACAAAAACCTTTATAGATGGATTGTCTCCAAAAGTAAAGGAAAAACTTAAGGCTGCAACTCCTGATTGGAGAACCTTGGAAGACCCACACTTGGCCAGGCAAAAAGCCGTAGGGATAGAGTTGGATTTAAGAGAAAATCATAAGCCTGTCAGAATAGCGCAAGCAAACACAACAGGTGGAAGGGCAAGACATAATTTTCCCTGTCATTACTGCAAGAAACCAGGACATTTCCAGAGACAATGTAGAAAGAAGCAGGCAGACATAAAATCAGGAAAATTTGTACCAAAGAATAAGCCCTCAGACATCCAACAGACATCCATAGTGGATGGTCCCATACCAGATTCAGATTGACTCAATGTGTTACAAACTTCCCTACCAGCTAGAAGACCTATAATACAGGTGAATGTAGGGGGGAGAGAGATTCCATTCTTGATAGATACAGGTGCAACTTCCTCAATTTTGAATCAAGATTTTCTTCCAAACCCGGAAGATATTTCACAACAAACAACTTTTGCTGAGGGTTATGATGGGGTAATTCGAACACTACCATATACTGTGCCCCTAGAGGTCTCATTAGGACCTAAATGTTTTGCATCCAGATTTTTGTATGCCAGAGGTGCCCCAACATGTTTGTTGGGAACTGATGTCTTGAAGAAATTAGAAGCTAACATCAATTTTAGGGAAGATGGCACAGTCATGCTGACTATCCCTGATGATGCAGAAACATTAGAACAATATGTCAGAATTCAGGCTTTTGAGGATTATACTGAAGAAAAAGAGTACACCACAGATCTAGACCTCTCAACGGTCCCAGAAACACTGTGGGCACAGGGTGACACTGATGTGGGATTATTGCATATCTCTCCTGTAAAACTATCTGTGCAACCAGGAACTGTTCTCCCACAGCTCAGACAATACCCTGTGAGTGCCCAGCAGGAACTAGCGATTACAAAACAGATAGAGGGATATAGAGAGAAAGGGGTTTTGGTAGAGATACAATCACCTGCTAACACTCCTCTGTATCCAGTCAAGAAGAGAACTCTTGATAAAGGTTCTATGCCCAAATATCGTATGGTACATGATCTAAGAGAAATAAACAAAGTTCTAGATCCAATCACCCCAGTTGTACCCAATCCTCATACGTTACTATCACAGATACCAGCCAGTTCTCAAGTGTTTACTGTAATAGATCTTTCAAATGCATTTTTCTCGGTTCCTTTACACCAAGACAGTTGGCATTTGTTTGCATTTACATTTAAGGGCAAACAGTTGGCGTGGACACGCCTTCCACAGGGAATGATACACTCCCCTACTCTTTATTCAAATGCCCTACAAACAGTCCTTCAGAGGTTTGAACCCGAACCACAGGTAGTAATTTTGCAGTATGTGGATGACCTACTACTTTGCTGCCCAGATCTAGAAACTGCAGAAAGGTCCACTGTGAGTTTACTATGTTTCCTAGAAAAAGAAGGGTGTAAAGTGAATAGACAAAAGCTACAAGTTTGTCAGACCAAAGTGGTCTTTCTAGGTCATTGCATTTCTCAAGGTAAAAAGCATCTTACACCTCAAAGAACTGAAGCAATAAGACAGATGAATGAGCCTAGAAATCATAAACAGCTACGAGCATTTTTAGGAATAGTGTCTCATTGTAGACAATGGATTATACATGCCAGTCAACTAATGCAACCACTGTATGACTGTGTAAAAAGTGAACCTTATTTGTTGACAAAAGAAGGTCAGATTTCGTTCCAACAATTAAAAGATGCCCTTGTTTCAGCTCCAGCGTTAGGGCTACCAGACTACACCAAACCATTTCAGCTTATGGCTGCAGAAGTTGATTCCCATGCTACAGGAGTTCTTACCCAGAAGCATGCAGGGAAACAAAGACCAATTGCATATCTTTCAGCAAGGTTAGATCCCGTAGCTAGAGCAGCGCCAACCTGTGTACGTGTAGTTGTTGCTGTCTCACTATTGTTGGACAAAGCATCAGAAATTGTCCTAGAGCATCCACTCACAGTTCAAACTACACATGATGTTTATGGGATATTAAACCAGGTCCAACCAAAACACATTTCCATGGCCAGACATTTGCGGCTGCAGTGTTCTTTGCTGCTCCCCTCTACTATCACATTTGCAAGGCTTCAGACTCTCAATTTAGCTACACTGCTACCTCTCGAGTCTAAAGGGGGGAATAAGGACACTGATCCACACGCAATTTTTTTCCCTACAGATACACATGATTGTACAGAGCTCATTTTACAAGAAACGGTAGGCTTACCCAATGTATCCGAAACACCACTTCAAAATCCAGATTTAGAGCTGTTTATAGATGGTAGTAGGTTTGCAGATGACACAGGTAACTTCCATACAGGGTATGCAGTTGTGTCAGAATCTGAAACTCTCAAAGCAGAACCGCTTCCACCGAAACAATCTGCACAAGAAGCAGAACTAACAGCATTGATTGAAGCTCTAAAAATAGCTGAGAATCAGACAGCTAATATATACAATGATTCTAGGTATGCACATGGTATTATGTTTGATTTTGGAGTAATCTGGAGAGCTAGAGGTTACATGACAGCGTCAGGACAACCTGTAAAACATGCTTCTCTGATCAAACAGATCTTAGAGGCTGCACAAGAAACAAAAGAAGTAGCAGTAATCAAGGTACCTGCACATGTGAGACTCGACACTAGGGAATCTAGGGGAAATGATAGGGCTGATAAAGCAGCCAAAGCAGCAGCAGTCAAACCCTTACAACAGGTCCATACTGTAAACCTCACAGAAAATACTGAAGATAGACTGAGGCAAGCACAGGAAGATGCAGGAGAAGAGGAGAGGGACAGGTGGAAAAAGGAAGGGGCAGAAGAACAAGAGGGAATTTGGAAGAAAAATGGACTAATATGTCTACCTAGAGCCTGGTACCCGATAGTAGTTGGTGGATTACATCACCCTACGCATGTGTCTGCAAATGCAATGACACTACTGGCAAAGCAAGTCTGGTTGGCTCCAGGTTTTGGCAACTACGCAAGAGACTATTGTGCTGCATGCGCTATATGCCTGACACATAATCCCGGACAGACAGCAAAGACCCCTATGAAGCACCACGTCCGACCTCTCTACCCGTTTCAACGGTTGCAGATAGACTTTATCCAGCTGCCAAAGAGTAATGGGTATGAGTATGTGTTGGTGTGTGTGGACATGTTCTCGGGGTGGCCAGAGGCCTATCCAGTTCGGAAGGCTTCAGCTAAAAACACTGCTGTAAAGCTAGTTACCGAACTGGTGCCCCGTTATGGTCTCCCTGAAGTGATCGAGTCAGATAGGGGTACTCATTTCACTGGAGAAATATTTCAAAATGTACTAAAAATGTTGGGTGTTGAAAGTCAGTTACACACTCCGTATCATCCTCAAAGTTCTGGTAAGGTAGAACGCATGAATGGAACTTTAAAATTAAAAATACAGAAAGCCATGGCTGAAACAGGAAAGCCTTGGACAGAATGCCTTCCACTGGCCCTTTACTCAATACGCAATACCCCAAGGGGTAAGACTAAACTGTCTCCATATGAAATTTTGTTTGGCAGGACTGCCAATTTAGGATGTTATTTTCCACAGCAACTTGTGTTAAATATTGAATCACTGACTTCCTATGTGCAAAATCTTCAGAAACAATTAACTAAGGTGCATGCACAAGTTTTTGCTTCCCTTCCAGATCCTGACAACACTGAAGGAAGTCACAAGTTGGAACCAGGTGATCAAGTCTATATAAAAAGACACACCAGAAAGGCTCTTGAACCAAGATTTGACGGACCCTTCCAAGTCCTGTTGACAACACCTACATCAGTCAAGCTTGAAGGAAAGGCATCATGGATACATGCAAGCCATTGCAAAAAAGCAGTATAAAACTCATGATATTGATGTTAATAATGTTAACCACAACGAAGGCATGGGAAAGACTAAATTCTTTAGCCCCTTTGAACAATAGATTCGTACAACATCATAGAAAATTAGTGCACGACTTGTTAAACAATACACAAACCCTGACTGATTGTTGGATCTGTACCCATTCGCCGGTATCAGCCACAAGTATACCTTTTCTAGCAGTTCCCGTATCAGCAGAAGAAATATTCGCTTGGCCTAATTGTTCAGACAACCTGGCCAACAACCAAACTGGTAATACTAGGCTATGGAATACTACAATCGCTATACCAATTGTGGGATGGGTAGAATTTCCTTGGTGGCAAGGTAATCTCTCAGGGAGTAGTACACATCTACAATATTTGGCCTATAAGGGTGGAGCCTGGGTCCCTAGGAATAAGACTGGATTAACTAATTTAGGACAGGTCCCCACAGAAAATTTACAGCTCAGTTTCAGTACAACCGCCCCTCCCTCTGATGCTTTCAAACCTGTAGTATTGGAAAGATACATACATAATAGAAAATGGGAACATTCTGAGTTGTTCCCCCAAGGTGATGATAACAGTTGTACAAGTAAGCCGGGGAACCTGGTTTGTAATGAATCTGATGAGTATGTCAACGGAATGCATGTATGTGGTAATCCCGCAGCCGGGTACTGTAGCCCCTTGGGACAAAAACCCTCTTGGTGTATGCTTCAAAATGTATCTAGTTTTGTGGATTTGGCTCACAGATTGGTATTGCAGCACTCAGCTCTATGGGATCTGCCTGAAGGTACATTTTGGATATGCGGAGAAGGAGCATATAAATGGCTTCCCGTAGGTATAAAGGGTACTTGTACATTAGGACGCCTAACCCCAGCTACTTTCATAATTTCAAATAAACAAGTGAATATGCAAGCCGTACCCAAGCACACACTATATAAAAGAGCTGCAGATAACTCACCACGTCCCTCGGGGAGGCCACATATAGTACAAATGGGAATTCCCAACAAAATTGCTAGTACCATTTTTATTTATCCTATGTTAACACAAATGTGGGATAAATTAGTTAGAGCCACGGATTATCTAGATGATCAGATCTGGGATATATTGGATATACTAAACACTAGTGTAGCTGTACAGAATCAGCTTATAATAGTCGTCAACCAACATACCCTGGTATTGGATTACCTAACTGCCTCACAAGGGGGTATGTGTCAAATCATCGGACCCACCTGCTGTCATTATATAGACCCGAATAGTACTATGAGTATGACATTCAAATTAAAGGACGTACAACGACTCAGAGATCAGTATGACAAAGACAATGACCAGAATAAGGATAGCTGGTGGTCAGATACCTTTTCTTTTCTTAACCCAGCCAACTGGTTCAGAGGGATCGGTGGGTGGGTTGCCGGGATTATGCAGAGCCTAATACATATAGTTATGATTATTGTAATCATATATGTGTTATTCAAGATTGTACTCAAGGGTATCTCAGTATGCACAAATAAATTTTGTGTAAGAGTATAAAGTTTATTATTGCCGTACTAATTTTCTTTTATATTTTAGTATACTGCCGCATAAAGAAGAAAATGCACAAGCTTCATGCAAAAATTTATGACAAATTATAAAAGAATATGTCAAAGGGGGGAATTGTGGAGACCAGACTGAACCAAAGGATCCATTTGGTCTCCCAGATGAAATCTGCTTCTGCACAGCAAACTTGACATTTCCTTTTATAGAAGTAATCACGCGCGCATTTCTCCTTGATATTGTAGCCTTTCACCCACATACCAGATATTGTAACTTTTCACTAGTATAGATTTGCTTTGTAAGTGATTATGAAATATGAGCGCTTGTGCGCATGTCTGTAAATGCCTAACTTCTTACTATATAAAGAAGGGGCAGCGCCCAGTGAGGCAGGCGTGCTCCGGGGCTACCCCTGTTTATGAACACACAACCTTTGTGCTGCGTGTCATTTACTTGGATTCCTCAATCCAGGAAGCCAGGGACGGAAGAGGACTCAACATCTAGGTACAAATCAGAATAAATCCTGCAGAATCGGCAAGTGTCATATAGAATTGATATCTACATGTGCGGTGAATTGCGCAGTGGCAGAGCGGAGTCTGTAGGTTATTCATTTCCAGTGCCGGATTACCTCCTTCGCTATTACGGGTGATCTAGCTTCTCTCACACTGACACACAAGTCACTTAGTTGACAGATGAATAGCTTCTTTACTTTTGTGAAACTCCAGGATATTCTTGCTAAGTGGAACTTCTTTAATTAGCACAGGCAAAATTTAATTTAGCACATTTTTGCAACATGATAACATTCTTTCCTGTATTTCTATTGATACTACATACCAGCCCGATATATCTAATACACTTGTAACGCAAACATGGGAATAATTTGTCATGTGTTACATATTCTATATATAAATGTGGAATTTCAAGCCTTTTGCTGCTTAGAGCTTGTTCCTACCGTCCCTTCCGTGAACCATCCTTATTTTCTGCACGGCTATCACTTACAAGATGCGTGGGCTGAGGAATTGTAACCACCACAGTGCGATACATGCAACAATGTCAAAAGGTACCAAGCCAGAGCTCGTTTAGAAGCAGTTATATGTATTATTTGAGAAAGCAGCACTGCTATTAGGATGTCTTTACCATATGTAAAAGGCAGTCAGCAGTCTGTTGTACCGTCCTGATGAAACTGCTGGCTGAGGGACTGCATGGACTTCCCGATTTCAGCTGTAATATAGCATCTGTCGTTCTTGGCTTAGTGCAGCACACTCGAATGAATGCGAGCAATCTTCCTCTGCTTGGCAGAAATACGCTGGGCATGTTCAACAACTGTAGTAGGGATCTACAGACATCTAAAACATGTCTTAGTATGACAGAGGGCATCCTTTTCATAGCATGATCAAATACGGCAAATGAATGAAATAACAGACATTACTCCCAGTCATCAGGAAAACGCAACAGAATAAAACTTTTACAATAGATTACTGTCATTATGTATTACTGTCATTATGTATAAGCCAAACTATGGAAGTAGAACCGCACTGGTCTATATCTCAAACAAGATAAGGCTAGGTAAGCAGTATAAAAATATTGCAAACGCAGCAATAGAAAAAAAAAAAAAAAAAAGATGATGCAATAACAACAGTTGTCAAAAATTAGGTGTAAAAACGCTGGAAAAATATAATTAAAAAAATGAGATGAAAAGAATAAAATAAAAAAGTGTGACATTACAAACCCAAATAAAATAAAAACAACAACAAATAATTAGAATAAAAAAAAATGCAAGCTTTAGTTATTAGTGATGAGCGAAGATGTTATCCGAGTATCTTGGGGCGTGCTCAGATAATATATTTGAGTCCCCGCGGCTGCATGTTTTGCAACGGTAGATATCCACAACACATGCAGCCACGGCGACTCAAACATATTCAAGTACGCCAAAAATACTCTATAAGGCTACTTTCACACTGGCGTTTTTTGCCAGACGTCGCAATGCGTCGTTTATGGCAAAAAACCCATCCTGCAAAGTTGTTTGCAGGATGCGTTTCTGCACCATAGATTATCATTAGCGACGCATTGCGACGCTTTGCCACACGTCGCAACCGTCGTGCGACGGTTGCGCCGTGTTGTGGCGGACCGCCGGGAGCAAAAAACGTTACATGTAACGTTTTTGCTCCTGACGGACCGCTTTTTCCGACCGCGCATGCGCGGCCGGAACTCCACCCCCACCTCCCTGCACCTTACAATGGGGCAGCGGATGCGCCGGAGAAATGCATCCGCTGCACCCGTTGTGCAGTGCGTCAAACGCTAGCGTCGGAATCTCTGCCTGATGCATTGTGACGGGGAGATTCTGACGCTAGTGTGAAAGTAGCCTTAGCACATGAGCGTGCTCGGATAACACCTTATCCAAGCACCATGGCTCATCACTACTTACTATATATTAGTGTTAAGTTATGTTTCCACTGGCCGGATTCCTTCAGTATTTGCTGCGGATTGGACGCTGCGTACAGCCGCAGCGTCCAATCCACAGCGTCCATATGTTACAGCATAGCGGAGGAGATTTCATGAAATCCCATCTCCACTATGCGTGCAGGGCCGGATCCGGCGGCCCTGTGTAACCGTATATGCGGCGCATCTTTCCAGAGATCACCATATCTATTTATTTTGTGGGGACGCTCAGTGTCCGCAAGATAAATAACCCAGTCTATGAATATGATGCAGTGATTCCGGATGTGTTCAATGAACACATCCGAAATTATCGCGCGTACAACAGGGGGCAGCGCATTGGGCAGAATGGGGTATCCGCTGCGTCCAAACTGCAGGGATTCCTGACGATGGAAACATAGCCTTACTATTTTATGGTACCTTAGACACTGAATATTGCTTTGGATAAACCATTCTTTGGGTAATAAGGCAACCAGGTGACTGGATACATTTCTGGAAAAGTATAATGTTACAGGGTATATACACTAGATTCCTTGATAGGGCGTTGATCCAGGGAACTAGTCTGATTGCCGCATATGGAGTCGGGAAGGAATTTTTTTCCCCAAAGTGGAGCTTACTATTTGCCACATGGGTTTTTTTTTGCCTTCCTCTGGATCAACATGTTAGGGCATGTTAGGTTAGGCTATGGGTTGAACTAGATGGACTTATAGTCTTCCTTCAACCTTAACTACCGGTATGTAACTATGTAACCAATAATTTAATTTATTATAGGAAATCCCAGTGTCAAAATGCCCCGTGACTTGTTATCAGCACCAGATAAAACGGCTATTTAATGTTTATTTTGTAAGTTATGTTATTAGGATACCAAGCTTTAATATGTAGCCATAGCTTCACATAAAATTTGTAGTTGGGAATATCAGATTTTATGTGAATGTAAACACATTTGGCAAATATTCACATGTCCAGGTAGCCAATTCCATTTTTAGATACGTTTTGGGATGGCAAAAAATGTAAATAAAATGATGCAGTACAGAATCTATTCATTTGAATGGGGACAGAAATGTCCAAAAAGTCTTCCACTAGACTGCAACCTAGCCACTAGCTGATATTTGCTGGATCAATTAACATAGTTTGCGGAACTCTTCTCTCCAATCAGACAAAGGAAAAAAAGAAACGGATGGCAACTAGATCTGTTATTTTTTAACATGGATCTATGAGACATGGATCAGAATGGATGGTCACCTTTTAACACTAGAGATGTTCAGAGACCCTTGTAGTAAAAACGTATGTTTCAAACGGAACGAAACTGAAATCAAAGTGTGTATCCGTATTTGCTCCGGTTGTAACAGATCCAGCTTTTCTTAAAGAGGGATAGGACATCAATCCCTGATTGTGGGGGTGCAACACCCGCCATCTCTGAGGATCAGCTGTTACCAACGCTGGCTGGAAGTTCATGGATGCAGCTGGAGCACAGCAGCTCCGTCACTTACCGTATATAGCGGCTAACTCTGGGTACTGCAAGTCCACTCCTTATCCAAATGAATAGGGTGAGGATCTGAAGTGCCTGGCCACAGCCACTATATAGTATTGATAGAGCTGAGGTAAACCAGCAGCATCCGAGAACACCTGACAGATGAAGGTGCCGTTTGTAGCATCCCGCCAATCAAATATTGATGGCCTATACTCAAGATAGGCCATCAATAAAATCCTCTTTAATACTTGATCCATTACAAATGGATGACAACTAGACATGCTAAGGTAGCCTCAGATGGTCTTTTCTTTCCACAATGTCATTCACACATATACAGTAAAACCAAGTGACTTCCTCACACGTTTATGGCATAAATGATCTAACGCATCTACTCAGATAAATCACATGCTCATACAATGTCTCATGTCAGCTGAGATATTTTGAAACCGCGCTATCTTGTATGTCATCAGGATGGCTATGATGACCACAAAGCCACACGGCAAATGTTGAAATCTCTGCAGGTTATACACTGTACAAGTTGTATGAATAATATAAAAAAGAAAATAAAAACAAAAACACCCAAAGAAGCCGCATGAAAAGATTAAGGTTATGTAACTCCATATTAGAACATGAAGATTGCAATCAGTTGTATTGTTGAAAGCTGAACTCCTCCGGCAGAATGGCTTTTCCGTAATCTAATACTTTACAACATGGCATCGTGCATTTCTAACTTCTTTACCCCAGATGTCAATGACTCCCAATTTCAGTGATAACTCCGGTTGTACAAAGTATAATCACATCATCAGTAGTACTTAGTACAGCACAGACGACTACGTACAAGACGAGAACGAGCAACAAAATGGGATTCTGCCAAGCAAAGGGCAGATGTGTCAAGTTGGTAAACTAAAGGAAACGTTGCAAAAAAAAAAAAAGCAGCTCCTAACAGACTGAAGCAAGTGTGAACAAGTGCCAGCTGCTATGACTGCAAAATAACCAAAGAATACAGCAGTTCACTTTATACCAAGATATATGCAAGCATTAAATATGTGAATTACGGTATTTAAAAATGGCATTAATGCAAACTAAACTAAGCTTATAAAATGGAGGTAGAGCACAAATTGGCCAATTCATGTATGCCCACCAGCCATGACAAGGCGACCTTTCTTTGATGGGATCCTAAAATTCTTTTTTATCAAACATACTTCTCTTGGGTCAAAAGCCTACAAATCTATAAGGCAGATAGGAAGTAGCATTAATTGGAAAAAGCCTTAGACTAAAGGGAGTAGTGTTCCAAATATGGAGGCAGTCACCACCTCCAAACTTATAAAGTCATAAAGGTTTGTGAAGACACAACCAGAAAGAATTAACCTTGTCTAATAATCGTGCTAGTATGTTGACTTAACCCCGTCCCGACATGACCAACTTCTATTTTAGCTTGTTCCTTCCCTTCTTCCAAAAGGCATAACTCTTGAATGACACTATTTATTTTACCACACATTGTACTGGAAAATGGGAAAAATAATTCCCAAGGCCGGTTTCACACGTCAGTGCCTCCGGTACGTGTAGTGACAGTTTTCTCATGTACCGGAGACACTGACACACTGTTGATCCATTCAAATGAATGGGTCTATGCAGATGTCAGCGGGTTTTCATGGTCCGTGTGTCCGTGGGCAAAACACGCTGCATGTCTGTTTTTGTGCAGCTGCACGGATCACACGGACCCATACAAGTCAATGGGTCCGTGTAAACACGTAACGCGCGGATATCGTCTGTGCGCTTTTTTTTAAGTCATAGGGTTAAAATTGAAACAAATTGTTTCAATACATGGAGACGGACACACGGATAGCGCACAGACAGCACTCGGACAGCAGACGGATGCCACATGGATATGACAAATGGACACACAGACACATATCTCCGGTACTGGAAATATCAGGAAGCGTGAAACCGGCCTAATATGTTGAGAGTGTGAAAGAAAAACCAAAAACCTGCAATTCTGACATTGTTTTTTTGTGAATTATTTTTATGGCCTTCATTTAGTGGTAAAAATTACAATTATTAAAAGTACAATTACAGCAATATCAAATTTGTCCTGTTTTTATTTTAGTTGTGTTGGTAAACAAAAAAAGTTTTTGATTTTGTCACTATTTTCCAAGACCTATAGTGTTTTCATTTTTCTGTGGATGGAGCTGTGTGACGTCTTGTTTTCTGTGGGGGGAGACGACATTTTTATTGATACCATTCTGGAATAGATGTGACATTTTGATGGCTTCCTGCATCTTTTTTGCAGAGTTGTGACAAAAAAAAAACAAAACAGCAATTTTAGCACTTTGAATTTTTCCCATTACAGAGTTTTCTGATCGGGTTAATTAATTTAATATTTTGATAGTTCAGACTTTTATGCACACGGTTATATTATATGTATATTTTTTATATCTTTATTTTTAATGTGGGAAAAGAGGGGGTGGGTCAAATTTTCATAAGTTTTTACATAAAAAAAATAAAACTTTTTTATTTCACTTTTTAGTGTATTTGTCAGTCTGCTTGAAGGGGGCTTGAACCTGCGATCATCTGATTGCTCTTACTATTCACAGTAATATTTCAGTATTGCTGTACATAATAAAAATCATGGTCTTCTTTAACCCCTTAATGACCGCCAATACGTCTTTTAACTGACCTGAGATATAAGAGAATAGCCTCCCCATACAGATGACAATCCAGCATCTGTTGGTTGTACATTATAGCTGACAACTTGCTGTATCAGCCACGATCAGTATTTGCACCTTCTAAATCTGTTTAACCCCTTAGATGCTGCTGTCAATTGTGACTACATCATTATAAATGGTTAACAGAGTGTGGGGGCTTCTTCTTTATCCCAATTGGTGCCCTCAGATCATGATTTTGTTGTCCTGATGTTTGCGATGGCAGTTCATGACCAAATAGCGGCCTTAGAGTCTGACAGCTGTAGTAATCTGTTTAGAAGTTAGCAACATTTAGGTGGTAAAAATACACATTTTCATTTCTGTCATGCCACTTTGCATTAATTCCTGTAAAGCACCTGAAGGGTTAATAAACTACCTGACAGCAGTTTTCAATATGTTTAGGGGTGCTGTTTTTAAAATGGTATCACGTTTGGGGGTTTCCCGATATATGGGACCCCTAAAGTCACTTCAAACATGGATAAGTCCCTAAAAAAATAAATGTGCTAAATTTCTTTGAAAAAATGAAAAATTGCTGCTACATTTTGAAACCTCCTAAAATGCTAACAAAATAAAATAACATTTTATAATTGATGCTGATGTAAAGCAGACATGTGGGAAATGTTATTTATTAATGGTTTGCTGTTGTATGACTATCTGGATTAAAGGGATAATCATTCAAATTTAGAAAATTGCTAATTTTTTAACATTTTTCTCAAATTTTTTATATTTTTTATAACACAAAAAATGTTGAACTAAATTTACCATTATCATAAAGTATAATGTGTCACGAAAAAACAATCTCAAAATCACTGGGATTTGTTGAAGCGTTGCAGAGTTATTACCACATAAAGTGACACTGGTCAGATTTAAAAAATTTGGCTCGGTCACTAAGGGGTTAAAGCCCATCCACAGGCTGGATTTCAGCAGAGCTTTGTAATGATAGGTATGTGGGTCTTCATCCCATAGTTATAGCAATCCATGAGTGACTTGTAATCACGACACAGGGCATATCCCACGGGTGCATAGAATGACATGCCCCATGCTGTTAATGCGGCAGTCAGAGAATGACAGAAGCATTTAACACGTTAACACTCACAGCTGTCAGAGGCAGATCCTGACTGTGATACCAGCCAGATAAAGGGTGGGCTCAGCCTATGGGCCTGATTCATACACCCGCTCCCAACTTGCACCATACATGATATACGGCAGATGTGGGGAAGTGGTAAAAATGTATTTAATTACTAAAATAGAGCCCTTTTAATAACGAACACTAAAAGACGCATATAAGGCAAAATTGCACTTATTCACAGATTGTTCCCATCTGGGACTTTCATGGCAAATCAATAAGAGTTGCCATGAAAGTCCAATAAAAGCAAGTCCAGTCTAGCTCAAAAAGGAGGTACTCAATTGGTAAAATTTGGAGAACTTATAGAAGTGAATGGAGACATGCATGTCCACCATTTCTGGCAGTCCGCAGGTGTCAGAAAAGGTCAAAGAGCACCGGCGCATGCGCACTGCACTATGCTCCTCTGCCCTGAACAGAGAAGTACGCCTGCGCAAGAGTATGATGCCGAGCAGACTGTGTGGATGACACAGGGACGTCACCCACACGAAGCAAGAAGGAGGACGGCGATCAACCCACACAAGCGGCTCAGGTAGTGCAGCTCATCCAGGATGGCACATCAATGCGACCTGTGGCAAGAAGGTTTGCTGCGTCTGTCAGTGTAGTGTCGAGAGGCTGGAGGAGACAGGCCAGTACACCAGGAGGGGGCCGTAGGAGGGCAACAACCCAGCAGCAGGAGCGCTACCTCAGCCTTTGTGCAAGGAGGAACAGGAGGAGCACTGCCAGAGCCCTGAAAAATGACCTCCAGCAGGCCACAAATGTGCATGTGTCTGCACAAACGGTTATAAAAAACTCCATGAGGATGGTCTGAGTGCTCGACGTCCACAGATGGGGGTTGTGCTCACAGCCCAACACTTTGCAGGACGCTTGGTATTTGCCACAGAACACCAGGATTAAGGAGCACTGCCAGAGTCCTGCAAAATGACCTCCAGCAGGCCACAAATGTGCATGAGTAGTGAGTGTGACCTCCACGTGCCTGTATGACCTCCCTACAACGCCTGGGCATGCTCCTGATGAGGCGGCGGATGGTCTCCTGAGGGATCTCCTCCCAGACCTGGACTAAAGCATCTGCCAACTCCTGGACAGTCTGTGGTGCAACATGACAGTGGTGGATGGTGCGAGACATGATGTACCAGATATGTTCAATCGGATTCAGGTCTGGGGAATGGGCGGGCCAGTCCACAGCTTCAATGCCTTCGTCTTGCAGGAACTGCTGACATACTCCTGCCACATGAGGACTGGCATTGTCCTGCAGTAGGAGGAATCCATGGCCAACCGCACCAGCATATGGTCTCACAAGGGGTCTGAGGATCTCATCTCGGTACCTAATGGCAGTCAGGCTACCTTTGGCGAGCACATGGAGGGCTGTGCGGCCCTCCAAAGAAATGCCACCCCATACCATTACTGACCCACTGCCAAATCGGTCATGCTGAAGGATGTTGCAGGCAGCAGATCGCTCTCCACGGTGTCTCCAGGCTCTGTCACATGTGCTCAGTGTGTACCTGCTTTCATCTGTGAAGATCACAGAGCACCAGTGGCGAATTTGCCATTCCTGGTGTTCTGTGGCACATGCCAAGCATCCTGTACGGTGTTGGGCTGTGAGCACAACCCCCATCTGTGGACATCGGGCACTCAGACCATCCTCATGGAGTCGGTTTCTAACCGTTTGTGCAGACACATGCACATTTGTGGCCTGCTGGAGGTCATTTTGCAGGGCTCTGGCAGTGCTCCTCCTGTTCCTCTTTGCACAAAGGCTGAGGTAGTGGTCCTGCTGCTGGGTCGGTGCCCTTCTACGGCCCCCTCCATGTTTCCTGGTGTACTGGTCTGTCTTCTGGTAGCACCTCCAGCCTCTGGATACTACGCTGACAGACACAGCAAACCTGGACAGTTGGATTTCACAGAAGTTTGAATTACTTGGAGTTATATTCTGTTGTTTAAGTGTTCCCTTTATGTATACACATACATATATTTAGCAGATATATTTTCTTTCTCTGAAACCAATTGAGAGTTTCCTTGGCTGTGTTTGGGATCATTGTATTGCTGAAATATCTAATCTTGTTTCATCTTCATCATCCTGTTAGATGGCAGCAGATTTTTATCAATAATATCTTTGTACATTAATCCATTCATCTTTCCTTCAATCACTTTAAATTTGCAAGTGTCGTATGCTGAAAAACAGCCCCAGAACATGATGTTCCCATCTCCAAATCCCACTGTAGGCATGGTGATTTTGGCGTGCCTTTTGGCTTCCAAACATGATGTGTATTATGGCATCCAAAGAGTTTAGTTTTGGTCTCATCTGACCAGACTATATTTTCCCAATATTTCGCAGACTTGTCTAAATGTTGGTGAAGAAACTTTAAACAATCTTGAACATACTTTTAGTTTAGCAATGAAGTCTTCTGTGTGAGCGTGCAAACTGGCCATGAAGCTTCAATGCAATACTTACAATTTTCTTTGAAACAATATTACCTGCTGATTCTATGTTTCTCTATAACTCTCCACAGGTGGTCCTTGGCTCTTGGACAGCTCTTCTGATAATTATTGTCGAGAAGCACCTAGTCGTGGCAGCTTTATGGTGAATAGATGTTCTTTGCACTTCCAGATTATAGCCCCAAGAGTGTTCACTGGAATCTTAAATAGTTTAGAAATTCTTCTGTAACCAATGCTATCAGTATGTTTTACAACAATAAGACAGAGAAGGTCTTGAGAAAGCTCACGGGTTTTACCGATCATGAGATATTTGGTGTGGCATCTAGGTAATGAGACACCTTTTTATAGGCCATCAGGTGAACCATCTGATTTTATTTTTGATGATGGTGCTATGACTTTATTCATGCGTTCAATCCTTTTTATCTGTGTAATTTCTCGTTATTACATATAACTCAATTTATGAAACATCTCTGGTTTGATTTCTTTGCCAGTGTGAACTGGATGTGATGTTACCGACATCTGGTGAGAATTTCGTGTCAATAGCATGTTTAGAAATATATTTACTTAGAAAATTGGTGAATTGTTCTATACCGATTTCACCCACTATATGTAAGTATGTATGTACAGTATATATACAGAGTGGGCCATGTATATGGATACACTTGGGTGGGCCAAGTGTATGGATACACCTAAATAAAATGGGAATAATATGGGAGGGTGAAAACTTTTCAAGATGGGTGGTGACCATGGCGGCAATTTTGTAGTTGGCCATTTGGGATCTAACATTATAAATGGCCCACCCTATACACACACACACACATACATATATACAGGGTGGGCCATGTATATGGCTTCAAATTAGTGTTTACAAGTGCAATAAAAGAACACTGTGCATGTTCAGCCACCGTGATTAACATCAGTAGTCCGTAACCAAGACAACGTTAAGAAGAGAAAGGTGTACTATCTTAGGAACAGTTAAAAATTGCAATATTCAGTAGATTCCAACAGTGCTTGTTTTAACATGCACTATCCAACAAAATCCATCTATGATCGGAGTAACCCTTTACTATATCAGTGTGCACCCCGTGGAACACACCTGATGAACTTGTCCTGTTTATGTATTTCTGTCTAATTAAGAATTAATTACAAAAAGCCATTTCAATGAAAGCAAAAGAAAAGTGCATCTCTAAAAGTAAAACACAGTAACAAAATTATTTTTTTTTTTAGTTGCAAGGAAAGATAATTACCTCACTTGTCTGAGTCGGACTAAATTATGCTTATAACAAAATCACAAGAGTGCCATCATTATCCAGTTAGTAGTTTGCGGTTTTACTGTTTACCAGCAAATACAATTACATTAATGAAATATCCTCAGAAAATCTTCAAGAGGCACTTTTTACATGTGTAACTTTCATTTAACATTTCTGATGAAAACATGAAAGTTATTTAAAGCAAAAATATTTCAGGACCTTGCACTCGCTCAACTACGACATTTACAATAAATCTAACCTCATATAACAAGTACGGTATATAAGGCTGGTTTCACATTTGCGTTTTTTGCCGCTGCGTTTTAACGCAAAAAAAATTCCTATATTTAACATTAAAAACGCATGAGTTTTTTTTGTATGCGTTTTGCCACTGTGCGCTGTGGGGATTCAATGGTTTCTGAGTTTGGACCGGAGAGTATGTATGCATTATACAAACCCCCGGACCCAGCCCGTCCAGTGGGCGAGGCCTCAATCCATACATTTGTATGGAGCGAGGTTGCACCTCGACTAGCGACAAGGCTGCCCAGTGGGTGTAGCCAACTAAAGAGCGTGGTCTCGCTCCATACAAGTGTATGGAGTGAGGCCACCCCCCTGGATGGGCTCTGGCCGAGAGTTTGTATAACGCATATAAGTGTATGGAATGAGGCTGCACCCACTGGAGGGCTCTGGTTGGAAATATGTATAACACATACATACCTTACAGTCTCAGCTCAGAAACTCGCGATTTCCCGTAGCGCACTGGGGGATTCATAAGTCTGCAGCCCTACAAAGTGACTGCAGACTTATTGATTTGGACCAGATAACCACTTTAAGTCTCTTCTTAGCCTGCTTTTGGCAAGCTAAACATTGTCAGATCCTTTAACCGCTCCTCGTAGGACTTAGATTGCAGTCTGCTCACCATCCTGGTCACTCTTCTCTGAACTTGCTTTAGTTTTTTTTTATGTCATTTTTAAAATGATATTTATTATAATTAATTCACATGATTTACACTCTATGCTTCTCTTAAGGCTACTTTCACACTGGCGTTTTTTTTAATACGTCACAATGCGTCGTTTAGGGGGAAAAACGCATCCTGCAAAGTTGTTTGCAGGATGCGTTTTTGCCCCATAGAGTTACATCACCGACGCATTGCGACGTATTGACACACCTCGCAACCGTCTTGCGATGTTTGCGCCGTGTTGTGGCGGACCGCCGGGAGCAAAAAAACGTTAAATGTAACGTTTTTTGCAGCCGACGGACCGCTTTTTCCGACCGCGCATGCGGGGCCGGAACTCCGCTCCCACCTCCCCGCACCTTACAATGGGGCAGCGGATGCGCCGGAGAAATGCATCCGCTGCACCTGTTGTGCGGCACAACAAATGCTAGCGTCGGAATCTCGGCCCGACGCAATGCGACGGGCCAAATCCGACGCTAGTGTGAAAGTAGCCTTATACATACTAGAACGGTGTTTGCTTATTCTTCTGCTGCATCATGCTGCTGCATGACTCATGTGCAGCTTGTGATCTATTAGCATACCCAAGTATTTTCAAATGTGCTATATCTTAGTTCTATTCCGCCCACGTAATTTTCGTTTTTCTTGCCCAGATGTAGAATGTTTCATTTATCCCGGTTTAATACCATTCTATTAGTTTCTACCCATTGTTCAAGTTTATCTAGATCCTTCTGAATCCTTTCTCTGTCTTCTCTAGTGTTAGCTATTAGTGATGAGCGAGTATACTCGTTGCTTGGGTTTTCCAGAGCACGCTCGGGTGATCTCCGAGTATTTGTAAGTGCTCGGAGATTTAGTTTTCGCTGCCTCAGCTGAATGATTTAAGGCTGTTAGACAGCTTGAATACATGAGGGGATTACCTAGCAACCAGGCAACTCCCACATGTACTCAGGTTGGCTAGCAGCTGTAAATCATGCAGCTGCGTCAGCAAAAAATAAATCTCCGAGCAGTTACAAATACTCGGAGACCCCCCCGAGCGTGCTCGGGAAAACCCGAGCCACGAGTACACTCGCTCATCACTACTAGCTATCCCTCCTAGATTTGCATTGTCTGCAAATTTGATTATTCATGAGAGTGGAAAGGATTTTTGATAAGAGGTGTTTTTACAAGCACTCTGCAATTTTACCAATTTAATACAATGATAAAATCAATTTAAAATCTGTGTACCTGGTATATTTCTAGTCACATTTACCCAATACGAAATACAAGGTTATCTAATGGAAGGACTAAAGGAATGGCTATAGAGTAGCAGGGTCATAGGCTGGAAGGTGTATAGCAGTAATAAGATGGAGAAGCCAAAATATTAAAGGGAATCAGTCAGCTGGATTTTCCGATTTAATCTGACAGATGCATAATATAGGGCACGAGACCCTGATTCCAAAGATGCGTCAATTATTAGGCTGTGTGTTGTATTTTCAATACAAACCGTGTTTTATCAGCTGCAAGACTAGAGCTCACGTGACCAGCAGTCAGGCTAATCTGTGTAGCAGCTTGCTGACAATGCACAATGTACACAAGAAGCTGTCAGTCATTGGTCTGAGTGGGATTATACACAGAGCAGAAGACTTGGCTCTGTTACATCTACATCATACAAAACAGTTATGTGCTTGGATTATGTAGCAAAAAACTGCTGACGGATTCCCTTTATAAGGCCTCTACAATCCCAATGGTCACTAAAACATGAATCTATAGTACTCTTCCAACCAAAGAGGGCTTGAGAGAAGCCCTGGTGGCCGGAGTGTCACTGATATGTTATTTATTGCATATATAATTAAGTATAACAGCATACCTAATTTCTCAGCAACACTAGAATATAAAGGGATGAGTGTACCACAGGGAACAATCCTGGCAGAATTAGAGGATGTATGTCAATTAAGATTTAAGATGCTTAAGACCCCCCCCCCCCTTCAAATGCAGAAGGCCACTCTTTTGGGCATTGCAGGGAGAAGTAGTCACCCGAGGTGAATCCCGCCACTTGGTAGCTACACCTCTGGGCAGACATTCCCTGAACCCATGGCAAGCCTTTGCATTCTGTTCAATAGAAGTGTCTCTGAGTAAAAGTTCTTGCATTTCTTCTATTTTTTTCAGTTTGTCAATGCTAATTGCGTTTAGTTTATTTTTTCCTCTGCCCTTTCAAATGAAGGTTTAACATATAAGGAGGGATTATGCAAGCAGCGAGGGGGTGTAATATTTTTATCATGAATAAAATAGAGGCTCCTACATTACTTATGAAGTGGACTCAAAGGTCTGAACGCTTGGGATCCACTTCAGATCTTCAATGTCATACAGTAAAAACAGAAAAGTTTCAAAATTGAAAAAGCTATGGAATGCCGTCCATCCAGACGAAGGTAAAAAAAACCCTGTGGCAAAGCCCGTTTCATTAGTCTCATATACAGGCATGACATTTGCAATGCTATCATGTCTATATTCCAGGAATTTGTCACATTTAGCACTAAATACTCCTGATGGCCAAGCTGTGCTGACAGTCCGGGGTAAGGTGTAAGAAATTACGGTACACCATTTAAGGTGAATTTGTCTCCATCCATGGTCAGTCCTTGGTGTACTCAGTGCACACAACATCCCATTGGCATTCTCAGTGTTTTGAACGCTTAGTAAGGCTCACTATCATGTGGCATTTCAATCTAGTTTGCAAGCGAAGAAATGTTGCACTAAGAAATGAGTGCCCTGAAGCTAAAGCCCCCCATACATATTAGACTGATGTTGGCCACACCGACAGATATCGACAGGTTCAGATAACACTCTAATATGTACAGGAGCACGGCCAACTGATTGTCGGAGGAAATATCAATCGGTCATGTCCAATTTCAGACTGCGGATTATGTTGTTCTCCTGGAGCTAAGTTGTCAGTAGAGAAGTCAGTTGGCGGCTTTGTTGTAGACAACACAGGAGCACTGGGCTGAAGAAAAGCTACTATGTATGGTCGAATGGTTGTCGGTTGAACGATCGATCGCAGCATTGTTTAGGTGATAGAAATTTAATGTGTATGGGGACGAATGACAAACAACTATCAGGAAAGACCAAATCAAATCCCTAAGATCTGGAGCATTGTTCTCTCAAGGCCTCCACATACATTAGAGCAGGGGTCCCCAACCTGTAGCTCGGGAGCCACATGTGGCTGGCGGTCCCATGAATTGTGGCTCGCGGCTGTCTGTCAGCTTGGTGCATTAGCTCCAG
Organism: Ranitomeya imitator; assembly: GCF_032444005.1. NCBI lineage: Eukaryota > Metazoa > Chordata > Amphibia > Anura > Dendrobatidae > Ranitomeya > Ranitomeya imitator. Next base: position 615,380,031 of record NC_091284.1, read on the forward strand.
TTGTAGCAAACAGTTATGAAGAGCACATCTAAAAATGGGGAATTTTGTGAGTAGCCCTGCACAGAAGAGTAGATCTGGATGCACATATACTGGTCTTGGGGGTTTTGAGATGATTTAAGTATGTTACGCTGGGGACAAGATAACACCACCTGTCAGAAGAGGTGTTTGAAGCTGGATGTGACAGTGTCTTGGGAGTGCTTTGTAGGAGAAAACTGAATGGGGGGTATTGTATGAACCCATGGATCTTTGTATACTGCTTTGGGGTGATTGATTTTTGTGGAAAAGTTTTGGTTACCATTATTGTGAGGGGGCGGGAGCTAAATGTGGCTCGCGACCCTCTCTCAAGTCTGGATGTGGCTCGCGACTCTCTCTCAGAGCTGAATGTGGCTCTCAAGGTCAGAAACGTTGGGGACCTCTGCATTAGGCTAATGTTGTCTGAACTTGCCTATGTTGACATATTTGGACGACACTATAATGTGTATTCGGTGCCACCAGACTTGGCCTGGGAAGATGTTGATCGTGCATGTCCAATTTTGGACATCTAATATGTGTGAATAGCTCTGCTGTCCCAACAAATCTAATGGCTAAAATAAATGCCCTCTATATGGGAAGACAATCAGCTGAATAAGGATATGAACAGGTGCTTATTCACAATTATTGGCCTGAGCACATATGGCAGGCATATTTTGAAGAATGGGCAAATGTGACAGTGTAAAAAATAATCACATGTCCCCTTGTAACCAGGGAATGTGCCGTCAACCATATACAAACTGCAAGGGCATCGAACAATCATACTAAGAATGGTTCATCCTCATGCAGTTTGCATCGGCCAAGGTTAAAGGAAAGTAAAAATAGTTCCAATTGACTTGTAATATTGGCACTCAATTGCAATAGGATGTGTTTACTACCATGAAGTTTAGTATTTAAGCTCTTCAAGACGCAGCCCTTTTTCGTTTTTGCGTTTTCGTTTTTTACTCCCCTCCTTCCCATAGCCATATCTTTTTTATTATTCCGTCAATAAGGCCATGTGAGGGCTTATTTTTTGCGGGACGAGTTGTACTTTTGAACGACACCATTGGTTTTGCCATGTCTTGTACTAGAAAACATGAAAAAAATTCCAAGTGTGGTGAAATTGCAAAAAAAGTGCAATCCCACACTTGTTTTTTGTTTGGCTTTTTTGCTAGGTTCAGTAAATGCTAAAACTGACCTGCCATTGTGATTCTCCAGGTCATTACGGGTTCATAGACACCAAACATGTCTAGGTTATTTTTTATCTAAGTGGTGAAAAAAAATTTCTAAACTTTGCTAAAAAAAAAAAATTGCGCCATTTTCCGATACCCGTAGCGATTCCATTTTTCGTGATCTCGGGTCGGGTTAGGGCTTATTTTTCGCGTGCTGAGCTGACGTTTTTAATTAAACCACTTTGTGCAGATACGTTCTTTTGATCGCCCGTTATTGCATTTTAATGCAATGTCGCGGTGACCCAAAAAACTAATTCTGGCGTTTTGAATTTTTTTCTCGCTACGCCGTTTAGCGATCAGGTTAATTCTTTTTTTTAATTAATAGATCAGATGATTCTGAACTCGGCGATACCAAATATGTGTATGCTTGATTTTTTTTATTGTTTTATTTTGAATGGGGCGAAAAGGGGGCGATTTAAACTTTTATATTTTTTTCATATTTTTTAAAAAAAAATTTTTTACTTTTGCCATGCTTCAATAGCCTCCATGGGAGGCTAGAAGCTGGCATAGTCTGATCGGCTCTGCTACATAGCAGCGATCATCAGATCGCTCTTATGTAGCTGAATTGCAGGCTTGCTGTGAGCGCTGACCGCAGAGTGGCGCTCACAGCAAGCCGGCATCAACAACCATAGAGGTCTCAAAGAGACCTCAGGTTGTCATGTCGACGCATCGCTGATCCCTGACCATGTGACGAGGGTCGGCGATGAGCGCATTTCTGGCCCGATGGCCGGAAGTGGTAGTTAAATGCCGCTGTCTGCATTTGACACCGGCATTTAGTTAATAGCAGCAGGTGGATCTCGATTCCACCTGTCGCTATTGTGCGCACATGTAAGCTGTACAAAACAGCTGACATGTCGCGACTTTGATGTGGGCTCAGCGCCGGAGCCCACATCAAAGGGGGAGAGACAACATGTGCAGTACTAGTACGGCGCATGTCGTGAAGGGGTTAAAGCTGATAGAAGAGCTCATAAAAAGGTATCATCATACAGGGAATCTGTCAGTAGGACCAAACGTAATAAGACATTGATATGGGCATAAAGGTCATAGGAAGCTGAATAAAATGATATCTCGATATCGGAGATCCAATATCTTATTCCACAGAAATCCATGGTTTTCTTAAGCAAAGGAGCTGTTAAGATCTCTGGGTGGGACATAGATCTCCCTGAGAATCTGCCTCCAGAGCTTATTTTGAATGAAAGAGGGCATTACCAGTGTGAGACATGTAGCTCAGGAAAGCAGACTGTTAATCATTACATGTCTCACATTGGTAGCGCCCCCATTCATTTATAATAAGCTCTAGATCTAGCTCAAATTCTCAGGCAGATCTATGTCCCATACATAGATACTAACAGCTCATTTACTTATTAATAGAAATGTGTATGGTAATTCTCTCTCTGGAACAAGACATTAGATTGTAGATATCAAGGCACCAGTTTATTCAGCTTCCTATACCTTAAGGCCCCGTCACACTTAGCGACGCTAAAGCGATCCCGACAACGATACGACCTGTCAGGGATCGTTGCTGCGTCGCTATGTGGTCGCTGGTGAGATGTCAAACTGTGAGATCTCCCCAACGACGCAGCAGCGATGCGGCGACCTGTACAACGATGTCACATGGCAGCTATTTCATGACGATTAACAGACCTCAATGAGGGACGTCCTGTCATGAGGTCGTTGGTAAGGTGTCAAACACAGCGATGTGTGCTACCCAGCGGGACCTCAACGATCAAAAAAAGGTCCAGGCCATTCCGACACGACCAGCGATCTCACAGCAGGGGCCTGGTCGCTGCTACGTGTCACACATAGCGAGATCGCTACTGAGGTCGCTGTTCCATCACAAAACTTGTGACTCAGCAGCGATCTCGCTATGTGTGACAGGGGCTTTACATGCCAATAAAGACCGCTAAGAAGGTTTGATCCTACTGACAGACTCCCTTTAATGGTACCTTCACACATAACGATTTCGTTAATGATATCGTTGCTTTTTGTGACATAGCAACGATATCGTTAATGAAATCGTTATGCGTGACAGCGACCAACGATCAGGCCCCTGCTGGGAGATCGTTGGTCGCTGGGAATGATCAGGACCTTTTTTTTGGTCGCTGATCACCCCGCTGTCATCGCTGGATTGGCGTGTGTGACGCCGATCCAGCGATGTGTTCACTGGTAACCAGGGTAAATATCGGGTTACTAAGCGCAGAGCCACGCTTAGTAACCCGATGTTTACCCTGGTTACCATTGTAAAAGTTAAAAAAACAAACAGTACATACTCACATTCCGGTGTCTGTCACGTCCCCCGGCGTCAGCTTCCCGCACTGACTGTGTCAGCGCCGGCCGGCCGTAAAGCAGAGCACAGCGTCGTCACCGCTGTGCTCTGCTTTACGGCCGGCCGGCGCTGACACAGTGCAGGGAAGCTGACGCCGGGGGACGTGACAGACAACGGAATGTAAGTATGTACTGTTTTTTTTTTTTAACTTTTACAATGGTAACCAGGGTAAACATCGGGTTACTAAGCGCAGCCCTGCGCTTAGTAACCAGATGTTTACCCTGGTAACCCGGGGACTTCGCCATCGTTGGTCGCTGGAGAGCTGTCTGTGTGACAGCTCTCAGCGACCACACAACGACCTAAACAGCGACGCTGCAGCGATCGGCATCGTTGTCTAGATCACTGCAGCGTCGCTAAATGTGATGGTACCTTAACTAAAGGGTAACAAATTAGTAAGAGGATTGTAAGTTAAATCAGATTACCGTAGATAAAAGAGAAATGAAAGAACAACCTATTTAGAAGTGAGAACTTATCTTTCTACAAAAGTCACTGTGCCAAAGAATACAAAACAAATACCCAAAAAGAAGTATCCACACGGTTGCATGAGGTTCGACTGTTCCCTAATAACGCACTCTAATGCATGTTTCACATAGCCTTCTACACTCCGCAGAGAGTGACGGGGGATCTATGGAGCCTCATTACGTAACAAGGTCTGTATACTATCCATTTGGGTTTAACTATATCACTTTTTTCTCTTTTTCTTATAGGAACTTTCATATGAAGTTATTTACTGGGCTTGTGCATTATAATTATTCAATCGCTATTCATTATTTTGCATACATACAGCCAAATTGTTTTGACCTTTTTAATATGTCGATCAATATAGCTAATAATCACCCAGGTGGGCACAATACAGTATTACGGTATATAAAACAGTGTACATCTTTATTGCCTACTTCACTGACTTTTTCTATTGATCAACAGCCAACAAGCGTCCCTGTTAGCTTAGTGTATTATTATATAGGATTACGAACTTGGCTTCGTCTGTTCCCCCCAATACTCCCTGTTTTAATCTGCCTGGAGTGTTTTAAATTTTAACATTTTAGCCTTTTTATTCAAATGATTAATTTGGTTATTTAAATACATGATTGCCTTGTTGGATAATAATAATAATAATAATCTTTATTTTTACAGCGCCAACATATTCCGCAGCGCTTTACAGTTTAACAGTTTCAAACACAACAGTCATAAGTAACAAAGTTAACAATACAATAAGTAAAGCAAAATAAGACGACCCTGCTCGTGAGAGCTTACAATCTACAATGAGGTGGGGGAAATACAAAGCACAGGTGTGTATTTACAATGATGTATTTATAATGGTGGTCCAGCCATCTTCAGGGGGTGGGGGATAGATGGAGATAGTGAATGGGCTACACACACACACAAACATAAAATGACTGATTAGTGAACGTGATAGGCCGCTCTGAACAAATATGTTTTGAGCGAGCGCCTAAAACTATGCAAATTGTGGATGGTCCTAATATCTTGGGGTAGAGCATTCCAGAGGATTGGTGCAGCACGGGAGAAGTCTTGCAGTCGGGAGTGGGATGTACGGATTAGTGCAGAGGTTAGTCGAAAGTCATTTGCAGAGCGCAGCGGTCGGCTAGGCCGATAGACAGAAATGAGGAAGATGTAAGGGGGTGCCGCACTGTGGAGAGCTTTGTGGGTGAGAACAAGTACTTTGAATTGTATCCTGTAATGAACGGGCAGCCAGTGTAATGACTGGCGAAGAGCGGATGCATCTGAGTAATGACTAGCCAGATGGACGACCGTGGCTGCTGCATTAAGGATTGACTGGAGAGGGGAAAGTCAAGTAAGGGGGCGGCCAATTAGTAGAGCATTACAGTAGTCCAGGCGGGAGTGGATCAGGGCAACAATGAGGGTTTTTGTTGTTTCCATGGTGAGAAAAGGGCAGATTCTAGAGATGTTCTTTAGGTGTAAGCGGCACGAGTGGGCAAGAGATTGTATATGGGAGGTGAAGGAGAGATCGGAGTCAAACATAACACCCAGACAGCGCGCCTGCTGCCAGGATGTTATTATGTTGCCACCCACGGAGAGGGAAATGTTAGATTAAGAAGGTTAGTAGATGGCGGGATCAGAAGAAGTTCAGTTTTGGAGAGGTTGAGTTTCAGATAGAGCGCAGACATGATGTTGGAGACTGCAGACAGTCAGTGGTGTTCTGTAGTACAGCAGGGGTAAGGTCAGGGGAGGATGTGTATAGTTGTGTGTCATCGGCATAAAGATGGTACTGAAAGCCGAATCTGCTGATGGTCTGTCCAATTGGGGCCGTGTAGAGAGAGAAGAGAAGGGGGCCAAGGACTGAGCCCTGAGGTACCCCGACAGTGAGAGGAAGAGGAGATGAAGTGGAGCCAGAGAACAGAACACTGAAGGAGCGGTCAGAAAGATAGGAGGAGAACCAGGAGAGAGCAGTGTCCTTAATGCCTAGTGACTGGAGCCTAGAGAGTAGGAGAGAGTAGTCAACAGTGTCGAAAGCTGCAGAAAGGTCGAGAAGAATGAGCAGAGAGTGGTCACAGTTACGTTTTGCTGTTAGAAGGTCATTGGTCACTTTGATGAGTGCAGTTTCTGTCGAATGTAGGGGGCGCAAACCGGACTATGAAGGGTCTAGGAGGGAGTGAGTGGAGAGGTAACGGGTAAGGTGGGAGTATATCAGGCGCTCCAAGAGTTTAGAGATGAAGGGGAGATTGGAGACTGGTCTGTAGTTGTTTGTGCAGGATGGGTCGAGGGTGGGTTTCTTTAGTAATGGAGTAATGATAGAGATTTTGAAGGAGGAGGGGAAAATGCCAGAGGAGAGGGAGAGATTAAAGATTGTAGTTAGGTGAGTTGTGACGACTGGGGAGACAGATACCTCTTTTTAAGTACCGTATATACTCGAGTATAAGCCGAGATTTTCAGCCCATTTTCTTGGGCTGAAAGTCCCCCTCTCGGCTTATACTCGAGTCATACCCGGGGGTCAGCACGGGAGGGGGAGCGGGGGGATGTGCAATTATACTTACCTGCTCCCGGCGTGGTCCCTGGACGTCCCTGCTTCTTCCAGCGCTGCAGCTTTTTCCTGCACTGAGCGGTCACATGGCACCGCTCATTACAGAAATGAATATGCGGCTCCACCTCCCATAGAGGTGGAGCCGCATATTCATTACTGTATATGAGCGGTAACGCTGCCCGCTCAATACAGGAAGAAGATGCAGCGCTGGGGAATAAGCAAGGATGCAGCGCCAGGACCAGGTAAGTATACGGGGACGGGGAGCGCTGTGCTGCGCGATAGTCACCTGCTCCTCGGTCCGGGTGTCGCTCGGTCTTCAGCAGTGACGCTCAGGTTAGAGGGCACGATGACGTAGTCAGTGCGTGCCCTCTGCTGAACGTCAGTGCCAAAGATGGAGCCGCACGAGGAGCAAGTAAAAGTGCCGGGGTCCTGAGCGATGAAGAGGTGAGTATGTGATTTATTTTTTTTTATGGAAGCAAAAGCAAATGGGGCAAGTGACTGTGCGGAGCATCTTATGGGGCCATACTTGTGCAGCACTATATGGGGCAAGTGGCTGTGCGGAGCATCTGTATGGGGCCATAACGCTTGTGCAGCACTATATGGGGCAAGTGGCTGTACGGAGCACTATAATGGGGCCAAAACACTTGTGCAGCACTATATGGGGCAAGTGGCTGTGCGGAGCATCTGTATGGGGCCATAACACTTGTGCAGCACTATATGGGGCAAATGGCTGTGCGGAGCATCTGTATGGGGCCATAACACTTGTGCAGCACTACATGGGGCAAGTGGCTGTGCGGAGCATCTGTATGGGGCCATAACACTTGTGCAGCACTATATGGGGCAAGTGGCTGTGCGGAGCATCTGTATGGGGCCATAACACTTGTGCAGCACTATATGGGGCAAGTGGCTGTGCGGAGCATCTGTATGGGGCCATAACACTTGTGCAGCATAATATGGGGCAAGTGGCTGTGCGGAGCATCTGTATGGGGCCATAACACTTGTGCAGCACTATAAGGGGCAAGTGGCTGTGCAGAGCATCTGTATGGGGCCATAACACTTGTGCAGCACTATATGGGGCAAATGGCTGTGCGGAGCATCTGTATGGGGCCATAACACTTGTGCAGCACTATATGGGGCAAGTGACTGTACGGAGCATCTTATGGGGCCATAACGCTTGTGCAGCACTATATAGGGCAAATATCTCTATGGAGCATCTTATGAGGCCCTTATTACCCTTTATGCAGCATTATATGGGGCATATTTTAATATGGAGCATCTAATGGGGCCCATTAAACTTTATGGAGCATTATATGGGGCTCCTGATTCAATATGGATATTCAAAAACACCTAACCTACTGATGTCTCACTTAATTTTACTTTTATTGGTATCTAAATTCCCTACCAGAAAGTGTTTGTATGTTCTCTCCATGTATCCTTCCACAGTATAAAACTCCATGAAGATTTGTCTTTGGTCAGATTTGATCCCAGAGCTGTAAAGGAACTGTGCGTACCGCTAAACCATCGTGCTACCGTCATAAAGCCAAGTAGACACTGCACTTAGCCTACAGAATACACCAGAACTTTTCCTGGCTTCTACTATTACATTTCCATAGGACTAGGAAACCAAAGTGTGTTCTTTAGGCCTGTCTGGCAGGTATGTGTCTGCATGCCATTTTACTGTATAGGAAAGTTCAGAAGACTGCACTTTTCTATACAGAGAAGCATCACACATAATATATACCTGGAGGTTTTTTGTTTTTTTTTGCCCAATAGCAGTGTATGGGAAAATGGATGGACAATAAGGCCTTCATCCAGACTGTGCCAACTCTACAGCTGTATACCCTTGACAGTAGTGACAAGTCCAGCGTATATCTAACCTAAGGGCCACCATATGTATTAGACTAGCATCACCAGAGCCAGTCAAAATTGTGTATTGGCCTCCTGTCAGATGATGAGTGAAGGATCCAGTCAGATTTCCACAACTGATCATTTTGTTCTCTGCTATCAGTGGAGTCTGACAGCAGCTTCTACACAGAGAAAACAGGAGGCCTTGGCAAGCCAAGCTTTCCTGTGCATGGAGATATTAGGAGACAAAGCTAGTCAGCCGACAACTACAGAACGTTTATTGAGGTCTTAAAGAGGTTGTCCACTACTTTTACATTGGTGGGGACGAGACATCAGGCACTCTGGCCCATAAGCTTTTCTTGGTGCTGACAGAAAGAAGTGCTTAGTTATGGAGCTGCTCAGTCTATGGATAGTAGATGTGCAGTACCTGGCTGCAGCCACTATTAATAGATGGAGCAGCTCCCTAACTGAACATTTCCAGCCGCCGGCACCAAGAGCAGCTGATGTCACACCCCGCTCCAATCAGACATCCTAAGGATAGGTCATCAATCTAAAAGTAGTGGACAACCTCTTTAAAGGTGATCAGCATCTACAATGTGGCACATTCCAAAGTTACAGTGGAGCTTTCGCATCACTTACTGTTCTAGTATCTGGTCATATTTAGCCAGGGCTTCTCTCTCGGCGGTGACTGCTCGTTCTTTCTCAGAAACAGCGTTGTCCTTTGCTTCCCTTAAATTCCTAAAATGAAGCAAAAAAAACAAAGTAACTATAAAATAATTAAGCATTTATTAGCCTGCTTAATTACATAGTCTGAGGAGATGATTATTATTTATACAGACAAACAGTAAGCTGTAGACATTTCGTTCTCTGCTAGCCATGGCCGACTACTCTCAGTACAATATACAGGCTTTCAAAAGAACACCCATCACCTACATACATGCCAGTCGGTGTAGTGACCGGAGCTCCGGTCATTAGCAGAACAGATATACATTCACTGGTAAACACTGTCTGCAGATCCTAATGATTGGGGTACTGTATAAGTAAGTGGAGCTCAGACTGTTACCGACTAACAACTGTCAGGTACTCAGCATTCACTGCAATACTTGCATGCACTATTTAGCAGAATGTGGTAGAATTGGGTGAGTAACCTCTGCCAGACACCTCTTGGGGAGCTAAAATCCAACTGGACCATTCTTGTGTCTCCCTACTGCTGCCATTGGGGGAGAGCCCCATGCATAATAGATGGAGGGCCGGTCCGACTGATATACATCCAGGGAGTATGGCCAGCTAGTTATTAAGCATTCCAGGTATTTCTCCCAGTGTACGACCACATGTTACTTCATTGAAATGATCAGGACTAGCAACGCAAAATCAGCGGAGGAATGGGAGAAATCTGCAGTGAAAATCTGAGACATGTTTGTTTTTCTGTGCGGAAAATTAGAGCTACGTGTGAATAGCCTTTTATAAACTGTATCCATGTGTATTGTACAGCAATTTGCTGTAGATTAAAAGTGCAGAATTCAGACTGCCAATCCGCCACGTCTAAACATACCCTCGTAGCCTGTGGTGTCCAAGATGTATCCCTGGAGATGTTGTCCCTCTCTCTTCGTCTACATTAATAATTAAGCTTGAAAGCAGATAGAAACTGAAGAGTTTCTATCTCATGCTTATTATGAGATTATTAACTTGATAGACTGTTACCTGTGAATAGACGGAATTATCTAAAGCCTGTAATTAAGAGCAGTCGTCTACTTCCTCGACATGTTGTGGGCTGCTCAGTCCTGTACTGCCTATTGTCAAGTGCGGCTCATTGTTAATTCTATTAAATGTTGGTTGCGCTGATGTAATACCAGATTCGACACATTCTTAAAAAGACACTGCAAATGTCAAAACTTCTCCCAACAAGTCAAAGTGATGAGCTCAATGGGACGCACCCAGAATAATAATAATAATAATAATCTTTATTTTTATATAGCGCTAACATATTCCGCAGCGCTTTACAGTTTTTGCACACATTATCATCACTGTCCCCGATAGGGCTCACAATCTAGAATCCCTATCAGTATGTCTTTTGAATGTGGGAGGAAACCGGAGTGCCCGGAGGAAACCCACGCAAACACGGAGAGAACATACAAACTCTTTGCAGATGTTGTCCTGGGTGGGATTAGAACCCAGGACCCCAGCGCTGCAAGGCTGCTGTGCTAACCACTGCGCCACCGTGCTGCCCAATGGCTTCACAACCAGCTAAATGGTGGCGAGAAGCAGCGATTTCACGAGTTTCTTCTGCAACGGGATTTTATGTAAAGACGTGAAGGGCATCTCTAAAACTTACATAAAACAATGATGTAACAACAGAAAAGACAAGATACAAACACGAAAAGTGCTTAGCAAGATGCTAAATACAGCAACAAGCAAGGAGAAACACAGGGATATAGCAGGGATATCAAACGTAAATACACAGAAGGACAACATTAAAGATTCAGACAAAGTCAAGGGCAAACCTTGATATTTATAAAAAAAGGTCTACAATTGAGGATGTGTTTATCATTCCTTACAGGAGATTGCCTGGCATATCATAAGCCCATAATGAGCCCATCCTGTTATGGCTGTACATAGGTAGTGGTGGACAATCTCTTTATAAGTGTGCACATTAGAGGTTCATTTACACAATGTGGAGACATTGGGGGGTTTTCAATGTTCACTCAAATTTGCTGCAAGAATATCATATGAATGCTCCACGCGAATAAATGGCAAGAAAAGCTGTACAAATACCTATAGCAAAACAAGAGAAAAACATATAGGGTAGTAATAGTCTTAGGCTATGTTCACGCATTAAAAGCTGCTTTTTACAGTACCAGTGAAAGCTATGAGAGAACAGAAATCTCATGCACACGCTTGTTTTTTTTTCCTAACTGAATTGGAAAACTGCTTCTTTTTGAAAACTGCCGCAGGTGACTTTCCAAGTTTTTCACCCATAGAAAGTAATGAATAAGAGCAAAAACGCAGAAAAAAAAAACATCGTCGTTAGTTTTTGCAGTGTTTTTAGTGAAATATATCAGGTACAGCAGGAAAGGAAACCCATTTATTTTTGTGATTTTCCCATGTTTAAACCAAAATGTCTTGGTCTTCTCACATAAGTATGACAATTAGGATTAGCAGTGTAATTAAATTAGTGATATGTGTTAAAGTAAATAAATCCTGACCAACTGAATTCCAGACCAATGGGTGAAAGGATTCAATGCCAGACCAATGTGTGAAAGTAATGGCCAACCAATGTGTGAAAGTACACAATATCTGACCAATGTGTAAAAGTACGCAATGCCTGTCCAACTGCATGGCCTGACTATTGTGTCAAAGTAAACAATGCCCAGCCAATGTCTTAAGGTACCTTCACACTGATCAACTTCCCAACGATCACGACCAGCGATACGACCTGGCCGTGATCGTTGGAAAGTCGTTGTGTGGTCACTGGGGAGCTGTCACACAGACAGCTCTCCAGCGACCAACGATGCAGAAGTCCCCGGGTAACCAGGGTAAACATCGGGTTACTAAGCTCTGCTTTACGGCCGGCTCTCCCAGTCAGTGCGGGAAGCTGACGGCGGGGGACGTGACAGACACCGGAATGTGAGTATGTACTGGTTTTTTTTTTTTACTTTTACAATGGTAACCAGGGTAAATATCGGGTTGCTAAGCGCAGCCCTGAGCTTAGTAACCCGATGTTTACCCTGGTTACCAGTGAACACATCGCTGGATCGGCGTCACACACGCCGATCCCGCGATGACAGCGGGTGATCAGCGACCAAAAAAAAAAGGTCCTGATCATTCCCCAACGACCTCCCAGCAGGGGCCTGATCGTTGGTCGCTGTCACACATAATGATTTCGTTAACGATATTGTTGCAACGTCACAAAAAGCAACAATATCGTTAAAGAAATCGTTATGTTTGACGGTATCTTTAGGTAAGCTATGCCTGACTAATTCAACTTCCCCTGCTGTTTTTAAATTTTTGCAATTGTGTCTTTTCTCATGAACTAATATGAAGTTTTTGTTCAGAATAGTCACTATTATTTTCAGGTATAAAAATATTTTTCCACCAAATAATTTTTTTGTTTTTCAAAAAACGTTTTATGGCTTCACATATGTCTTGCATTGGTGGCCTAACACCTTGCGTTGTTCATGATTATATGGTGAAAGCAAATCTCAAGTTTGGGATACTTAAAATCGCAATAAAAAAGCCAGCAAAACCTGATTTTTGTTTTCTGCAGCTTTTTCTGTTTTACTGCCAAGAGTTCATGGGTTGGCTGCAGAAAAAAAGCATCAAAAAAGCAATGTGTGAACATAGTTTGCCATTAAAGCATAAGTCTATCAATAGGTTTTTACTATCATCCAAGAACCTCATAATGTAAGGGCAGAAATCCTAGGAATGTGTGACCTATTAGGCTGTGTGCTGCAGTTTCAACATAATCAGTGCTTTATCATCAGAAGATTATCACTACAGGACTACATGTCAAGTGGCAGTTTTTCCACACGGAACCTTTATTGAGTTGTACATATTGTATATAATTTTGTTCATTATTATATTTTTGTACATATTGTTTATTTATACGTCTTTTTTCGTCTTTCAGCACTACTCTGTGATCAAGGCCACTGTGTGGCCGAAACGTTAGAAGTTGAACTGTTGCCTTGTTACGTCCTTGAACTTTCGTTTTGCACTATTGAATAAAAAATCTTCACTTCAGCAAAAATTGACTTATTCTGACGTGTGCAGTGATTCATTCTTCTTCAAGTATTGGGGGTCATCTGACTCCGTTCACTTGCACCGTCCACACCCCAGCTATAGTCGAGTGCTAGCTCTTTGTTTATTCTACTAAAGTGGCAGGCAGTCAGGCTTATTTATCTGTGTAACCCAGGACCCACCACTGATTGGCAGTTTCCTGACAATTCAGTGTACACAGAAAGCCGTCAGTCAGGGGTGTGCGTGGGCTTATGCAGCGTCCCAGGGTCCTGGTCGTTGCAGTAATGTCATTCTTCCACCAGGGGGAGTGATGTTACGTCTGAAGGCAATAAAGGAGATCACTTTACCAGGTATCACAAACCACACGACACACTTCACACTCCAGTCTGCCAGGGGGAGCTATGCTCCTATCTATTAGGGCTCTCCTCACAATCAGGTAAAACTGGTGGGCTGGACAGGAAGTGAGACAGAATCGAGCTGGGTTTCACCCAGGCAGCACCAGTCTGGTGGATGCTGGCTGGGCTACACTCAGTAAGCTGCTATCTGAGCTCCACTCAGGTAGTTGGTCCCTGACAGGGGTGGGATCCTGTTGGAGGCCTGGACGGAAGGACACGGAGCTGCACCTGCTTACCAATGCGGCAGCATCCAAAGAAAGAGACATTGAAGGGAATTGCGTTGCTGAGAGTGAGAAAAGAAATCATAGCAAAAGGAGAGGAAAACAAAATGAGTTCTGCCCTGTAAAAGGCTGCCTCCTTTCTGAGGCGCAGAAGTCGGTAGCCAGAACACCGAGGGAGTCATCGTCTCCAAGCCTGGCTCCAGAGACCGGCAGGACAGCTAGTTCCATATTAGTTGCCTGACCTTATACCCAGGAGGCACGGTGGCAACTGTGGGGGCCGGGGCGTGATAGTGTCCCTGTAAAAAGCCTCAGGCCATCAGTCATACGGGTTTGTCCTATCCTATCCATCCGGGGGACAGAGAGAGAAAGACATAACATCCAGAACGGTTCTGAGGACCTTACTGAGACGCACAGCAGGGAGGTACTACAACACTCAGGCACTAGAGGAAGGCTACTGATTTTCACCTGGATAAGGGGACTCTGGATTTGCCTTCAGACCGGTCGGACTCTGCCTCCCCTGTGATCTGGTGCTCTGGACTGTGGATGCTGAAGCCTTCAGTAAAAAGGGAAAGAGACTGCAACCTTGAGTCCTCGTTCTTTACTGCGCCTCACACCATCCAACATCTACACACTGGGAAGCCCTGGGGACATACTTCACCTGTGGGAAGGTATACCACCTAGCTGCCATCACATCACCCCAGCGGACCTCTAAGCAGCGTCGGTCATCCTGACCGAATACCACAGGTGGCGTCACGAACATTACCCCTTTAAAGACCTATCCCCCATTTTTCCAACGGACGCCCCTAGGGCCACGGACAGGGTCAGCCACCGTGACATCCCCCTTGAGACCCGAAGGGCCCGGCTCCGAGTACCCCCACTGCCCTAACGGGGGCGCTCCACTTACACACAGCTCAGAAGTTTTTGCTCTGCTACATCTACATCAGGATTATATCAAAGCTACACCAAGCAGCCCAGTAAGTGACACTTTGCTGGAATCAGGGTCTGCATTATGTTGATATAAGATACCATAGCAAAAGCCTGCTGACAGGCTCCCTTTAATAGGTTTTTAATTAAAATTGTAATGCAAACCATTACCTGTTTTCCCGCTCATACATTTCTTTTGATGCTCCACGAAGTTGTTCAATTTCTTGATTCGTCTTCAATCTAATTTGTTCCAATTCATTTCGCAGTTTGTTTTCATATTCGGTTTTATAATGGTCTCTGCAATGAAAGGTATATACACGAGTGATAATGAAAAATACAGTGCATACTGATTCACACACGGTTCTCATTTTGGATTTGCAGGGGCCCCTTTGGGAAATGCGTGGTTGCTTCCGCCACTTGGATGCCCTGACTGCCACTACACCTATAGTCACCGACAGACTTGAATTTAGTAACTAGTACCGTATTTTGCTGCATATAACATGACTTTTTAACCCCTGAAAATCATCTCAAAAGTTGGGGGTCGTCTTATACGCCGGGTACGGCGTGTGCAGGGAGCGGTCCTGGATGGTTCCCAGGGTCTGGAAGAGAGGAGACTCTCCTTCAGGCCCTGGGATCCATATTCATGTAAAAAAAAAAAAAAAAGAATAAAAATAAAAAATATGAATATACTTACCCTCCGACAGCCCCCGGCTCTCAGCGGTGCTAGCGGCGGCCTCCGTTCCCAAGGATGCATTGCGCGAAGGACGGAAATGACATCCCGGTCGCGTGACCGACGTCATCTCTGGCCCTTCGCGCAATGCATCCTTGGGAACGGAGGTCGCCGCTCGCACCGCTGAGAGCCGGGGGCCGTCGGACGGTAAGTATACCCATATTTTTTATTTTTATTCTTTTTTTTACATGAATATGGATCCCAGGGCCTGAAGGAGAGTCTCCTCTCCTCCAGACCCTGGGAACCATTTGGACCACACACACCATATAAGACGACACCCGGCGTATAAGATGACCCCCGTCTTATACGGCGAGTATATCCCAAACTCCATATTTTATATGGAAAAGTTGGGGGTCCTCTTATACGCCCAGTCGTCTTATACACCAGAAAATACGGTACTTTAAAGCGTTTCTATATGACCCATACTTGCATTTATCTAACAGAAGAAATTAAGAAAATTACATAGCATTAACCCCTCTGTGACCTTAGACGTACTATCCCGTCGAGGTGCCCTGGGCTTATCTGACCCTGGACGGGATAGTACGTCATAGCCGATCGGCCGCGCTCACGGGGGGAGCGCGGCCGATCGCAGCTGACATCCGGCACTATGTGCCAGGAGCGGTCACGGACCGTCCCCGGCACATTAACCCCTGGCACACCGCGATCAAAGATGATCGCGATGTGCCGGCGGTGCAGGGAAGCACCGCGCAGGGAGGGGGCTCCGTGCGGGCTTCCCTGAGACCCCCGGAGCAACGCGATGCGATCGCGTTGCTGCGAGGGTCTCACCTCCCTCCCTGCTCCCTCCAGCCCCGGATCCAAGATGGCCGCGGATCCGGGTCCTGCAGGGAGGGAGGTGGCTTCACAGAGCCTGCTCAGAGCAGGCACTGTGAAGCCTGCAGCGCTGCTAGTAAGATCAGTGATCTGACAGAGTGCTGTGCAAACTGTCAGATCACTGATCTGTGATGTCCCCCCCTGGGACAAAGTAAAAAAGTAAAAAAAAATTTTTCCAAATGTGTAAAAAAAAAAAAAAAAAAATATTCCAAAATAATGAAAAAAAAAAAAAAAATATTATTCCCATAAATACATTTCTTCATCTAAATAAAAAAAAAACCAATAAAAGTACACATATTTAGTATCGCCGCGTCCGTAACGACCCGACCTATAAAACTGTCCCACTAGTTAACCCCTTCAGTAAACACCGTAAGAAAAAAAAAAAAAAAACGAGGCAAAAAACAACGCTTTATTATCATACCGCCGAACAAAAAGTGGAATAACACGCGATCAAAAGGACATATATAAATAACCATGGTACCGCTGAAAGCGTCATATTGTCCCGCAAAAAAAGAGCCGCCATACAGCATCATCAGCAAAAAAATAAAAAAGTTATAGTCCTGAGAATAAAGCGATGCAAAAATAATTATTTTTTCTGTAAAATAGTTTTTATCGTATAAAAGCGCCAAACCATAAAAAAATGATATAAATGAGGTATCGCTGTAATCGTACTGACCCGAAGAATAAAACTGATTTATCAATTTTACCAAACGCGGAACGGTATAAACGCCTCCCCCAATAGAAATTCATGAATAGCTGGCTTTTGGTCATTCTTCCTCACAAAAATCGGAATAAAAAGCGATCAAAAAATGTCACATGCCCAAAAATGTTTTCAATAAAAACGTCAACTCGTCCCGCAAAAAACAAGACCTCACATGACTCTGTGGACCAAAATATGGAAAAATTATAGCTCTCAAAATGTGGTATTGCAAAAAATATTTTTTGCAATAAAAAGGGTCTTTCAGTGTGTGACGGCTGCCAATCATAAAAATCCGCTAAAAAACCCGCTATAAAAGTAAATCAAACCCCCCTTCATCACCCCCTTAGTTAGGGAAAAATAAAAAAAAATGTATTTATTTCCATTTTCCCATTAGGGCTAGGGTTAGGGCTAGGGTTAGGGCTAGGGCTAGGTTTAGGGCTAGGGTTAGGGCTAGGGTTAGGGCTAGGGTTAGGGCTAGGGTTAGGGTTAGGGCTAGGTTTAGGGCTAGGGTTAGGGCTAGGGTTAGGGCTAGGGTTAGGGCTAGGGTTAGGGCTAGGGTTAGGGCTAGGGTTAGGGCTAGGGTTAGGGCTAGGGTTAGGGTTAGGGCTAGGGTTAGGGCTAGGGTTAGGGTTAGGGTTGGGGCTACAGTTAGGGTTGGGGCTAAAGTTAGGGTTAGGGTTTAGATTACATTTACAGTTGGGAATAGGGTTGGGATTAGGGTTAGGGGTGTGTCAGGGTTAGAGGTGTGGTTAGGGTTACCGTTGGAATTAGGGTTAGGGGTGTGTTTAGATTAGGGTTTCAGTTATAATTGGGGGGTTTCCACTGTTTCGGCACATCAGGGGCTCTCCAAACACGACATGGCGTCCGATCTCAATTCCAGCCAATTCTGCGTTGAAAAAGTAAAACAGTGCTCCTTCCCTTCCGAGCTCTCCTGTGTGCCCAAACAGGGGTTTACCCCAACATATGGGGTATCAGCGTACTCAGGACAAATTGGACAACAACTTTTGTGGACCAATTTCTCCTGTTACCCTTGGGAAAATACAAAACTGGGGGCTAAAAAATAATTTTTGTGGGAAAACAAAAAGATTTTTTATTTTCACGGCTCTGCGTTATAAACTGTAGTGAAACACTTGGGGGTTCAAAGTTCTCACAACACATCTAGATAAGTTCATTGAGGGGTCTAGTTTCCAATATGGGGTCACTTGTGGGGGGTTTCTACTGTTTAGGTACATTAGGGGCTCTGCAAACGCAATGTGACGCCTGCAGACCAATCCATCTAAGTCTGCATTCCAAATGATGCTCCTTCCCTTCCGAGCCCTCCCATGCGCCCAAACGGTGGTTCCCCCCCACATATCGGGTATCAGCGTACTCAGGACAAATTGGACAACAACTTTTGGGGTCCAATTTCTCCTGTTACCCTAGGGAAAATACAAAACTGGGGGCTAAAAAATAATTTTTGTGGGAAAAAAATTTTGTTTTATTTTTATGGCTCTGCATTATAAACTTCTGTGAAGCACTTGGTGGGTCAAAGTGCTCACCACACCTCTAGATAAGTTCCTTGTGGGGGGTTTCAATGTTTAGGCACATCAGTGGCTCTCCAAACGCAACATGGCGTCCCATCTCAATTCCTGTCAATTTTGCATTGAAAAGTCAAATAGCGCTCCTTCCCTTCCGAGCTCTCCCATGCGCCCAAACAGTGGTTTACTGCCACATATGGGGTATCAGCGTACTCAGGACAAATTGGACAACAACTTTTTGGGTCCAATTTCTCCTGTTACCCTTGGTAAAATAAAACAAATTGGAGCTGAAGTAAATTTTTTGTGTAAAAAAGTTAAATGTTCATTTTTATTTAAACATTCCAAAAATTCCTATTAAACACCTGAAGGGTTAATAAACTTCTTGAATGTGGTTTTGAGCACCTTGAGGGGTGCAGTTTTTAGAATGGTGTCACACTTGGGCATTTTCTATCATATAGACCCCTCAAAATGACTTCAAATGAGACGTGGTCCCTAAAAAAAAATGGTGTTGTAAAAATGAGAAATTGCTGGTCAACTTTTAGGCTATATTCACACTTAGCGGTTTTTACCGCGGAACCGCCGCGATTTTGATGCTGCGGGTCCGCAGCAGTTTCCATAGCGTTTACAGTAACATGTAAACCCTATGGAAACCGCAAACCGCTGTGCACATGCTGCGGGAAAAACCGCGCGGGAACGCAGCGGTTTACAACCCGCAGCATGTCACTTCTTTGTGCAGAATCGCTGCGATTCTGCACCCATAGGAATACATTGAACCGCTTACTTCCCGCATGGGGCTGTGCCCACGTTGCGGGAAGTAAGCGGATAATGTGCGGGTGGTACCCGGGGTGGAAGAGAGGAGACTCTCCTCCAGGCCCTGGGAACCATATTTGGGGTTAAAAAATAAAAAATCTGGTTATACTCACCCTCTGATGTCCGGAGCTCCTGGGCGCTGCACGCGGCTGTCCGGTCAGAGTTGCTGTGCGACCAGGACCTGCGGTGACGTCGCGGTCACATGACCGTGACGTCACGAAGGGTCCTTCTCCCACAGCATCTTAGGAACCGGACCGCCGGGTGCAGCGCCCAGGAGATCCGGACATCAGAGGGTGAGTATAACCAATTTTTATTATTTTTAACATTACTATTGATGCTGCATATTGCTGCATATGCAGCATCAATAGTATAGGCGGAAACCCGCAGCGGAAAACGCGGAACAAACCGCGATAAATCTGCAGGGAGAACCGCAGTTGTTTTGCCCTGCAGATTTATCAAATCCGCTGCGGGAGAACCCGCAGGGACCCGACGCAAGGTGTGAACATAGCCTTAACCCTTATAACTCCCTAACAACAAAAAAAATTGGTTCCAAAATTATGCTGATGTAAAGGAGACATGTGGGAAATGTTACTTATTAAGTATTTTGTGTGACATATCTCTGTGATTTAATTGCATAAAAATTCAAAGTTTGAAAATTGCGAAATTTTCAAAATTTTCGCCAAATTTCCGTTTTTTTTCACAAATAAACGCAGGTACTATCAAAGAAATTTTACCACTATCATGAAGTACAATATGTCACGAGAAAACAATGTCAGAATCACCAGGATCCGTTGAAGCGTTTCGGAGTTATAACCTCATAAAGGGACAGTGGTCAGAATTGTAAAAATTGGCCTGGTCATTGACGTGCAAACCACCCTTGGGGGTAAAGGGGTTAAATATGGAAGTAAGAACAACTTTTATGCTTGTTAAAAAATTAATTGGAAGCGAAAAAGAACAAAAGGCGGTAGCTGAAAATGACAAAGTACTCACCTGGAAACAACATATTTTTCATACATCTCCTCTCTTGCTTTTTTGGCATCTTCAAGCTGGCTCTGAAGCCTCTCCATGCGGTCCTCTTCATGGCTGCAGCGAATATTCAGTTCCATGTTCTGTCGGTTTAGAAACTCTTTATCTTTTTGGAGCAGGGATACAGACTGTCGTAATGTGCTGACCTGTACAGTGGACAGAAATGCATTTACCTACAGGAAAATAAGCTGAATTTCGGTTTTTAACCAAATACTAAAAAGGTTAGCTTATTGATAAGTGACAAATCACATATAAAATGCCTGGAGACAAAGTTTCCTCAATAACTGTTCATGTGAACGGACAAGTGTGCATGGGAAACAAGCGACAAGCATGGTGGAGAAGCCTCTGGGTGGCTGTTGGCTGAAAGCTTATTGGGAGTTGCTCATTTCCCATATATATGAATACCGGGCTCAGCCGAATGTAACCATGTCCATCATCGGGAAGAGGTGAATTAACAACTGTGACAGCATATCTCCCAAGAGACAGGGCATTCTCACATGGTCAAGCCTTCTTACCCTTTAACATCTGCACATCCCATGTTAGTCAATCATTGGGTTCAACTAACAATCATCTAATGGATATGGTCACCAATAGACATCAGATATGTCTTTTCTGTGGGGTTTTTAGCTCGATCTACTAATGTCTGCATTTTGCATAAACCAGCTAATAGACATTAAACGCTAAAATGTCCCTTTAATTTAGCTCTGCCTATTTCAAAAGTTTGCAGGGAATGCACGTCAAGAGTTAGAAGAGCTACAGCCAGTAATGAAGTAAGGTTTGCAAGGGAGACAAAAAGCAATAAAAAAGGATTTTGGAGATATGTCAAAAGTAAAAGAAAAGTCAAAGATGCTATAGGATTCTAACAGGATGAAAAGTGGTCAAAAATGATGTTGAGAATGTCAAACTTTTAAATTCTTGTTTTGCATCTGTGGAAATTGCCAGACCATTAGCCAAAATCTTTGAAAAATCCTGGAGAACAGGAGAAGTCCCAGAAGATTGGAGAAGAGAAAATGTCCCAATCTTAAAAAAAGGAAAAAAGATGGAGCCAGGAAATTACAGACCAGTGAGCCTTACTTCAATACCAGGAAAGATCTTTGAACAAATTGATAATCAGCATGTATGTAAATACTTGAATAAGAATACAGTAATTAACCCGAGACAGCAAGGGGTTATAGCAAACAAGTCATGCCAAGCTAATCTAATTTCCTTCTATGATGGAATTACTGACTGAGTGGAACAGGGAAATGCAGTAGACATAGTATATCTCGACTTCAGCAAAGCAATTGATAAAGTATCTCATACTATCCTTATTGAAAATATTACCAAATGTGAGATTGACAAGGTTACGGTTAGGTGGATTCATAACTGGCTCAGTGATGATTGTACTCAAAGAGTGGTAATAAATGGTTGCATGTCCTATTGGAAAAAAAGTTTTTCAAGTGGGGTACCACAAGGCTCTGTCCGCACCCCAGTGTTGTTCTGCATTTTTATAAATGATCTAGATAAGAGAACTGAAGGTAAATTACCGTAATCAAATTTGCAGACGATGCAAAGCCAGGAGGGATAGCTAACACTGGATAAGCTTGGACAATGGGCAGTGACTAATAGAATGGTATTTAAAAGGGAGAAATGCAAAATTCTACATCTGGGGAAGAAAAAAACTAAAATTACATCTATAGAATGGGAAGAATAGAACTAAGCAACAGCACAATACTTGGGTATACTAATAGATCATAGACTCAACAGTGTTATGCAGCACCAAAAAAGGCAAACACAGTTCTAGGATGTGTTAAGAGAAGCATAGAGTCTATATCACGTGAAGTAATTATCCCCATCTACTCCTCCTGTGTCAGGCTCATCTGGAATACTGTGCCCAGTTCTGGGCACCACATTCTAAAAAAGACATTGAGAAACTGGAGCAAGTTCAGAGAAGAGCTACAAGGATGGCAAGCAGACTGCAAAGTATGTCCTACAAGGAACGGTTAAAGGATCTGGAAATGTATAACTTGCAAAAAAGAAGACTGGGAGGAGACTTAATAGCTGTCTACAAATATCTGAAGGGATGTCACAGTGCAGAGAGATCATCATTATTCTCATTTGCACTGGAAACACGAAAAGCAATGGTATGAAACTGAAAGGGAGAAGATACAGATTAGATATTAGAAAAAAAAACTTTTTTACAGTGAGGGTGATCAATGAGTAGAACAGGCTGCCATGAGAGGTGGCGAGTTCTCCTTCAATGGAAGTCTTCAAAGAGAGGATGGACAGACATCTGTCTGAGATGGTTTAGTGATTCCTGCACAAAACGCACTGGAGGAACCCTCAATGGGACTTGCTATTTTAGGTAAGAATATCTCTCTATGGAAAGAAGCTGATAAAGCCAGCATAAATGTTAGATATGAAGTACCAGCATAAATGGAAGCAGGTGGAACAGTACCGCAATATTAATATTGAATAAAAGGTCGGACCAATGGCCAAATTCTTAAGAGAACAACTATTGTTAACAAGATACAGGCATCCACATGGCACCAAAAAGCCTGAATGATGGTATCAATAAAGGCATATAAGAGAGGCAGATGGTAAAAAACTAGTTTTATCTACTATATAATTGACTAAGGGTCACTTCCGTCTGTCTGTCCTTCTGTCTGTCACAGTTATTCATTCGCTGATTGGTCTCGCCAGCTGCCTGTCATGGCTGCCGCGATCAATCAGCGACGGGCACAGTCCGGAAGAAAATGGCCGCTCCTTAATCCCCGCAGTCAGTGCCTGTCGCCCGCATACTCCCCTCCGGTCACTGCTAACACAGGGCTAATGCCGGTGGCAACGGACCGCGTTATACCGCGGGTAACGCACTCCGTTACCGCCGCTATTAACCCTGTGTGTACCCAACTTTTTACTATTGATGCTGCCTATGCGGCATCAATAGTAAAAAATGTAATGTTAAAAATAATAATAAAAAAAAAAAACCTGCTATACTCACCCTCAGTAATCACTCGCACCGGCCGCCATCTTCCGTTGCAGGTTCCGGTGGCAAAGATGGTATGGGAGAAGGACCTGCCATGATGTCATGGTCATGTGACCGCGACGTCATCACAGGCCCTGCGCTCATACCAACCCTGGGACCGGAAGCTGCCGTGGACTACAAGGGGCCCCCGGAAAGGTGAGTATATGTTTATTTTTTAACCTGTGACAAACCTGGCTGGGCAATATACTACGTAGCTGGGCAATATACTACGTGACTGGCCAATATACTACGTGGCTCTGTGCTGTATACTACGTCACTGGGCAATATACTACGTAACTGGGCAATATATTACATAACTGGCCAATATACTATGTGGCTCTGTGCTGTATACTACGTCGCCGTGCAATATACTACGTGGCTCTGTGCTGTATACGTCACTGGGCAATATACTACGTCACTGGGCAATATACTACGTCACTGGGCAATATACTACGTGGCTGAGCAATATACTACGTCACTAGGCAATATACTACGTGGTTGGGCAATATACTATGTTGCTGGGCAATATACTACGTGGTTGGGCAATATACTACGTGACTGTGCAATATACTACGTGGCTGCGCAATATACTACGTCACTAGGCAATATACTACGTGGCTGGGCAATATACTACGTGGCTGGGCAATATACTACGTGGCTGGGCAATATACTACGTGGCTGGGCAATATACTACGTGGACATGCATATTCTAGAATACCCGATGCGTTAGAATCGGGCCACCATCTAGTAATATATAAAGTGCAAAAAGGACAAATATAAAAACATTAAAAAAGAGGGGGAAGGTAGAAGAGTCTGAGGGAAACAACGACTCAACTACCTATACAAAGTCCATATAATAATAATAATAATAATAATAATAATAAATGGACATAAGAATCTCCCAAAAAAGATTCAACAATATCGAAAATGTATATAGCAACATACAATAGATATATATAAATGCACTGTGCAGCATGTACATGTATTACTCTACCCATAATTACGACACATCACTCAGGAACAGTCTAGTGCCCGATGACAAACATGTCCAACAAAAGTAAAAAGTACTTAGCAAAGATGAAATATGTGTGAGCTATCCCACGTTGTAGACTTGTGATTAAAGTCAGATCAAGGAACTGATAACCTGAGGAAAAAAACGCTCGGCAGTGCCATAAATGGGGATAAGGGGGAGAGTACCAAGCCCCACATGTTAAACCACAACTGGTGGGTTCATAAGGGGACTCAGTTGTTTGAAGTATTAGGGTATGTTCACACATTCCGCTTTTGCAGGGTTTTTGTTGCACCAAAGAAAAAAACATGAGAGTGAATAATAGAATCTTAGAGTTGGAAGAGACCTCCAGGGTCATCGTGCCCAACCCTCTGTTCAATGCTGGATTCACTAAACCATCTCAGACAGATGTCTGTCCAGCCTCTGCTTGAAGACTTCCATTGAAGGAGAACTCATCACCTCTCCTGGCAGCTGTTCCACTCATTGATCACCCTATCTGTCAAAAAGTTTTTCCTAATATCTAATCTGCATCTTCTCCCTTTCAGCTTCATTCCATTGCTTCTCATGTTTCCATGTGCAAATGAGAATAAGGATGATCCCTCTTATACTGTGACATCACTTCAGATATTTGTAGACAGCTATTAAGTTTCCTTAAAGCCTTCTTTTTTGCAAGCTACACATTGCCAGATCCTTTAGCTGTTCCTCATTTTTTTTACATATTTTTTTAAAATGTGATGCCCAGAACTGGACACATTATTCCAGATGAGGCCTGAACAAGTAGAAGTAAAGGGGGGTAACTACTTCACGTGATCTAGACCCTATGCTTCTCTTAATATATCCTAGAAGTGTGTTTGCCTTTTTTGCTGCATCATACTTACTCATGTGCAGTCTGTGATCTATTAGTATACACAAGTCTTTTTCACACGTGCTGTTGCTTAGTTCAATTCTTCGCATTCTGTAGAGTGGTGGCAGGAAACATGCCGCATACTATATGCGTGTTTTTGTCATGTTTTTGCAGCACTTTCACCCAATCGTTTTAATGGATGAGAAGTGGTGCAAAAATGCAGAAAAAATTGACATGCTGCAGTGTGATTCCTATAAGTGTGTCCTAGAAGTGTGAAGATTATGTAGAATTAAAACCATATAGATGTATACAGACTGTGCCCTGCTACCTGCCACCATCGCACTCTAACAATCATCTCTATTCTTCCGTCAGGTATGTTCATCCACCCAGCTCTCCTGCTGTCTGTCTATGAAGTGCACATAGTACATCACCCAGCTTTGCACATAGACTTGCCTCTGCACCTAGCATTCACATGGTGTGTTCATAGACAGACAGCAGGAGAGCTGGGTGGATGAAGTGCACATAGTACATCACCCAGCTTACCCAGTGCTATTTATGACCTTGTTTACTCAATGCTTGATTGTATGCATCTGGTCCACCCTTAGTTCTCTGACCAAGATGAACAGAGACCACTCCTCTCTGCTTCACACCTGAATGCACTTAGTTGTACATATATTGCATAGTACAAGTCTACATAGACTTTAGTCTGCTTTGTGATTCCTCTAAGTGTGTCTTAGAAGTGTGAAGATTATGTAGAATTAAAACAAGAATGGAACTGAAGGTAACTGGCCAGTCACTGTAAACGATGTTTCTGTTTGTTTTCACTTTCACCCCTATAATCCTTCACTTTCTGCTAACTCCCCTGATCCCTACACCAAGTAAGGAACTGTTCATCTCTTCTTCAATCCTCCCCATCCATCTCACCTCCTCCTCAAAACTGTTCCTTAACATACAATCCTCTATCTCCAAACACAGACAGCCCCCTCATGCCCTTTCCTGCTCCCACCTGCAAACACTTTCTCTGCTCCTTCTCACTGCTGGTGATATCTCTCCAAATCCTGGTCCTCCTCACCACATCCCCACAGTCAGTTCTACCTCCCATCCACGCTCTATCACAACCTTCCGTAACCTCTCTAACCTTATACCCATTCGCCCAGCCCCCGCTTCCCCAGTCCCACTAACAGGAGCTCTGTGGAACGCTCGCTCTGTCTGCAACAAGCTTTCCTCCATCCATGATCTTTTTGTTACTACTAAACTTTCCTTCCTCGCCATCACCGAAACCTGGCTCACCCCTTCTGACACAGCCTCTCCTGCTTCACTTTCGTATGGCGGCTTCCACCTTTCTCACACCCCTCGCCCCAGCAGCAAACATGGCGGAGGAGTTGGTTTTCTCCTATCAGATACCTGCTCCTTCTCCCCAATCCCACTGCCACCCTCTGTTACCCTCCCTTCCTTTGAGGTGCACTCTGTGCGCATCTACTCCCCCTCCAATCTCCAACCGGCTGTCATCTACCGCCACCCAGGGCCAGCCACCACCTTCTTTGACCACTTCACCACCTGGCTACTTCATTTCCTTTCCGCGGACATCACTACTATCATCATGGGCGACTTCAACATCCCCATTGACACTTTCCTCTCAGCTGCCACTAAACGTCTATCTCTCACTTTCTCCTTCGGCCTCACTCAATGGTCTTCTACAGCCACCCACAAAGATGGCCACACACTGGACCTCATCTTCAACGGCCTCTGCTCCCTATCTAACCTCTCTAACTCACCTCTTCCTCTCTCTGACCACAACCTTCTCACATTCTCTTCCCTCTCCACTCCATGTCAACAATCCCCCCCACAAACTTTCACACCCTTTTACCTGTTGTATTACCCTCTGAATCCCTCCTCCCTCTCACAGATATAAGTTCCTTACACAATGCGGATGACGCTGCTGCTCTATGTAACACCACAATAGCTGTAGCTTTGGAATCTGTTGCCCCACTTACACATACCAAAGCTCGCAAAATCAACAGACAACCCTGGAACACCAGCCTGACCAAAAAACTGAGGTGAGCTTCCAGGGCTGCTGAGCGCAGATGGAAAAGATCCCACTCCAACGAGCACTTCATCACATTCAAACAGTCCCTCACTACTTTCAAGACCACACTCGCCACAGCTAAACAAACATACTTGTCATTTCTCATATCCTCCCTGTCTCACAACCCTGAACAGTTATTCAACACCTTCAATTCTCTCCTTCGTCCCCCAGCACCTCCTCCTTCCCCACTCATCTCAGCTGAAGACTGCCTCATTTTTCAAGCAGTAGATTGAGAACATCAGAGATAGTTTTGGTTAACAACCCCCAGAGCCCTTCCTCCCGACTTCCCAGCCCTCCACCTCCAAAACCAACTTCACCATTACAGAAGATCGACTCTCCACTCTACTTTCAAGATCACATCTCACCACCTGTGCACTTGACCCGATCCCATCCCACTTCATCCCAAACCTCACCACAGTCTTCATCCCAACCCTAACCCATCTCTTCAACCTATCACTAACAACTGGTGTTTTCCCCTCAAGCTTTAAACATGCCTCAATCACACCTATCCTCAAAAAGCCCTCTCTTGACCCATCCTCTGTATCTAGCTATCGCCCTATATCACTTCTCCCCTATGCCTCCAAGCTACTCGAACAACACGTCTACCTTGAACTGTCCTCCCATTTCTCTTCTTGCTCCCTCTTCGACCGCTTACAATCTGGCTTCCGGTCACACCACTCCACTGAAACTGTCCTAACTAAGGTCACCAATGACCTCTTAACCGCCAAGAGAAAGCGACACTACTCTGTCCTCCTCCTCCTCCTCCTGGATCTGTCGGCTGCCTTTGACACAGTGGACCATTCCCTATTATTACAGACCCTCTCATCCCTTGGCATCACAGAATTCGCCCTATCCTGGATCTCATCATACCTAACAGACCGGACATTCAGCGTCTCCCACTCACACACCACCTCCTCACCTCACCCCCTATCTGTTGGAGTCCCACAAGGTTCAGTCCTAGGGCCCCTGCTCTTCTCCATTTACACCTTTGGCCTGGGACAGCTCATAGAATCTCATGGCTTTCAGTATCATCTCTATGCTGATGACACATAGATCTACATCTCTGGAACAGATATCATCTCCCTACTAACCAGAATCCCTCAATGTCTGTCCACTATTTCATCCTTCTCCGCTAGATTTCTGAAAATTAACATGGACAAAACAGAATTCATCATCTTTCCCCCATCTCACGTGACCCCCCCCAACGAACCTAACCATTACAGTAAATGGCTGCTCACTCTCCCCAGTCGCACAAGCTCACTGCCTCGGGGTAATCCTTGATGCTGATCTCTCCTTCAAACCACATATTCCAGCCCTTTCCACTTCCTGCCGACTATAACTCAAAAATATTTCACGAATCCGTTCATTCCTCAACCAAGAATCTGCAAAAACCCTAGTCCATGCCCTCACCATCTCTCGCCTTGACTACTGCAACCTCCTGCTCTGTGGTCTCCCCTCTAACACTCTCACACCCCTCCAATCTATTCTAAACTCTGCTGCCCGACTAATCCACCTGTCCCCCCGCTATTCCCCAGCTTCTCCCCTCTGTCAATCCCTTCACTGGCTTCTCATTGCCCAGAGACTCCAGTACAAAACCCTAACCATGACGTACAAAGCCATCCACAACTTGTCTCCTCCATACATCTGTGACCTCGTCTCCCGGTACTTACCTACACGCAACCTCCGATCCTCACAAGATCTCCTTCTCTACTCCCCTCTTATCTCCTCTTCCCACAATCGTATACAAGATTTCTCTCGCGTATCACCCCTACTCTGGAACCCTCTACCACAACACATCAGACTCTCGCCTACCATCGAAACCTTCAAAAAGAGCCTGAAGACCCACTTCTTCCGACAAGTCTACAACCTGCAGTAACCACCGATCAACCAAACTGCTGCATGACCAGCTCTACCCTCGCCTACTGTATTCTCACCCATCCCTTGTAGATTGTGAGCCCTCGCGGGCAGGGTCCTCTTTCCTCCTGTACCAGTTTGACTTGTATTGTTTAAGATTATTGTACTTGTTTTTATTATGTATACCCCTCCTCACATGGAAAGCGCCATGGAATAAATGGCGCTATAACAATAAATAATAATAAGAGCTCAAAATACAAGTGGAAAAAAAACAGGGTGCGCAACAGGACTTCAGAAATCTCATTAATTATGCTAGTACTGTAAAACGCAGCAGATTTTATGCTCCAAATATGCTGTGTAAAATATGCAGCAAAAACCCCATATGTGAACATATCCTTAAAGCTGTGCCGGATTTGCAAGCAGTGATGATGATAACAGATTACATTGGGAAGTTGCATTACAACGATACTTTTGTGGCCATCTTCCTCCCCAGCTCTGGCTGTGTATAGGACTTAAGGCAATAACTTTCAGATTAGCCATAAAGTCTTTTCTGCTGATGGCAAAGATGCCAGGTTTTCTGCATTTATTTCCATTGCATCTTGGTGTGAAATCCCATGGACAGATGTTACTTATGCATGTATGGGTTTTCACTCACAGCAAACAGAGATGGTGATGAAGAATTGAAATGGAAAGTTAGAACTTTGCAGAACTTTTCAGTACGTCGTGATTCACTATTGACATAAGACTAACACGCCTTTAATGCTAACTCTCCAGGATTTGTGCGCTAAGAATAGCTAACCTTTATATAAAATACAATACTAATGGAACACCAATAGAAGCGTCAGAGTAAGAGAAATGACAGAATCAATGGCCGGGAACCCAGACTTTTAGGGCACTGATTCGGGTGATATTTAGGACTTAATACTTTATACATACATTGCTATTAGTCACGCCACAGTCAGTTATCTGGGAGGGTGGCCTGCCTGTAAAGCAGCACCAACCACACAAGGAAGTATTTATTTCTTATTGTTGGCATCTCATTTACTTCCCAAATATTTTCTCAACCGAGGCATTCCCAGTGGTAAGACAACCAAGGTGTCCCAGAATCATGCATTATGCCATTCAAATAAAGGGAGAAGCAGACGGACTAGACTACGCTGCTGTATTTCCATAGCATACAAGTATCCCTTATTCCGCATAATGCAGTCCGTTTGGGAGAAATGCCCACTATCCTGCGGTACAGATTGTGGCAGCAAACAATTGGTTTGTTTCTACTGACTACATAATCAAATATTAAACAGTAGTAATGGCAGACGCGGTGCTGAATAAGGTGCGCGTCTCTGACTGGGGAGCACACAGATAGAGAAGCACGAAAAGGATATCTGTGCCAGTTCCCCCCTAGCATCACTCCCCCTTTAGTGATGCACTAATTAGAAGACCCCCAGCCGGCCAGTGGGCACTAGAGGGGAGGGGTCCTACGGCCACTCCTACCGGGGTTAAATCCAGGTGTTCGGCCGGGAACTTTCTCTTTTCCTCTCGGCGGACACCTGGAAGCTTTTGTCCCACCCACCCTCCCTTTTAAAGGCTAATGATGAAACTAACCCGCAGGATAATGTAAATGTGTGAATTATGTTGTAATATTTATAAAAAAAAAAAAATTGTATATACGTATGCGATATAACTAACCCTGGTAACCTTTATTAAGTCACAGCGGAAGAAGCGGAGGAGGGCAAAGGTCGTAACCGCTCGTTGGGCCAATTCCCCTGTCGATCACGGACAGGAGCTCGGCGCGAGCCGCTCGTTACGATATGTAATTGCCTTTCTCTGCTTATTTAATTAATAAGCTGTGACCGACCTGTTCAACCCACCTAGGACTGCGTGTGTTTCATTACGGGATTGATGGGAGGGGGGAAGGCACTGGTCACGACACCCAGGTCTCCACAGTCAGCCCCCATACGCAGACTAATATCGGCCAAACCCGCTGATACCAACAGAATCAGCCGACATTGTCAGGGACCAAGGTCAACTGATTACCAGGAGACATGAGTGCTCGGTCTGTGCATGGCAGAGCCGTCCGAGATGACTGTTGGCCGAACGATCGGATGAAGCTTCTTTCAGCTGACAGCCATCTAATCTGTAT
This sequence comes from Ranitomeya imitator, assembly GCF_032444005.1. Taxonomy (NCBI): domain Eukaryota; kingdom Metazoa; phylum Chordata; class Amphibia; order Anura; family Dendrobatidae; genus Ranitomeya; species Ranitomeya imitator. The sequence continues at coordinate 615,411,269 of NC_091284.1, forward strand.
GGCCAACTTAACAGAGTCCTAACCTTTTACCTGTTATATTACAATTTTACAGCGCACCGGATTCTATTGGGGTTTCTACCTAAGAGGCCACAGTTGGAAGAACGCACGTCATTCTCACAAAACACATCCTACAGTTTAGCCCGATCAGTGGCTGCAAGAGCGGCCCACAAAGTAAGGGCATCCTATAGGTGGCTACTGCTTTCCTGACAGCCATAGACAGATGACATCTTTATTTTCCCAATAAAAACTGAAAATGGAAATAGGAAAAGTCAGCTCACCAAAATGCCTTGCACCTTGTTCATGAAAATCATCTGTGCTGAGCAGTCCCAGTCTCAGTCGATGAAAGAAAAAAAATGAAGTTCTTCAGCGATGAAGACACCATGATTAATGCTTATCGCTGAAACGCATAGGTTTTTTTTTTATATGTGCATCATCTGTACAGTTACCCACACTGGTTAGTTACAATTTTAAATGGTTTAACCCCTTTCTGCCAGCTGACAGAATAGTATGTCAGCTGGCAGTATGCCCCGCTTTGAGGTGGGCTCCGGCGGTGAGACCACCTCAAAGCTGTGACATGTCAGCTGTTTTCAACAGCTGACATGTGCACGTAATGCGCGATACGCCAGCGCCCATTAACTAGTTAAGTGCCGCTGTCAAACTTTGACAGCGGCATTTAACAAGCGCTCCCAGCCGCGTGGCCGGAATTGCTCGCACCTGGTGGTCAGCGCTCATAGCAAGCCTGCAATTCTGCTGCATAGAGGTGATCTGTGCATCACCTCTATGTAGCAGAGGCGATCGAGTAATGCATGCTTCTAGCCTCCCATGGCTATTGAAGCGTGCCAAAAAAAAAAGGGTTTAAAAAAATAAATAAATAAAAGTTCAAATCACTCCCCTTTCGCCCCAATCAAAATAAAATAAAAAAAAAAAACCTACACATAGTTGGTATTGCCGCGTTCAGAATCGCCTGATCTATCAATAAAAAAAAAGGATTAACCTGATTGCTAAACGGCGTAGTGAGAAAAAAAATAAAACCGCCAAAATAGAAATTTGTGTGTGTACTCACCGTAAAATCCTTTTCTCCGAGCCACTCATTGGGGGACACAGGGCCATGGGTGTTATGCTGCTGTCACTAGGAGGCTGACACTAAGCTGAGACAAAAAAAACGTTAGCTCCTCGCCTGCAGTATACACCCTCATGCTGGCTTCCAGAGACCCAGTTCAGTGCAAAAGCAGTAGGAGAATAATAACAAAAATAGCAAGTAACATTAGAGTATAACATGTCCAAAAAACAGTCAAAAACTGAAAAAGGTAACAAGCCAAACAGGCTAGCAGGGTGGGTGCTGTGTCCCCCAATGAGTGGCTCGGAGAAAAGGATTTTACGGTGAGTACACACAAAAATCCCTATTTCTCCTTCGCCACATTAGGGGACACAGGACCATGGGACGTCCCAAAGCAGTCCCTGGCAGGGAAACAATACAACCAAATAACTGACTACAAATGCGCAATGGCCGCTTGCAGAATACGTCTGTCAAGGGCCGCGTCCGCAAAGGAGTGAATGTGGACATTGTAGTGCTTTGTGAAAGTTTGCAGGCTGGACCACGTTGCGGCCTTGCAAACCTGCTCCGCTGTTGCCTGGTGCCGGATGGCCCAGAAGGCACCCATCGACCGAGTGGAGTGTGCTCTAATCCCCGCCGGGATAGGTCTGCCCCTGACCCGATAGGATTCCTGGATAGCAGATCGAATCCATCTGGCTATCGTGGCTTTAGACGCAGCCAAACCCTTTCTGTGACCCTCCGGGAGAACAAAGAGGGAATCCGATTTCCTGAAAGGGGCCGTTCTGGAAATGTACCTCCTAAGGGCCCGAACCACGTCCAGGGTGTGAAGAGCTCTTTCGACCCTGTGTTTAGGCTGCGGGCAAAAAGAAGGGAGAATGATGTCCTCATTAAGGTGAAAAGTTGAGACCACCTTAGGAAGAAAGGCCGGAGATGGGCGAAGGACCACCTTGTCCTGGTGGAAGGCAAGAAAAGGAACCCGGCAGGATAAAGCGACCAATTCTGATACCCGTCTGATAGACGTCACAGCTACAAGGAAGGCAACCTTCCAAGAGAGGACAGAAAGCGGAACGTCCTAAAGAGGCTCAAACGGGGGTTCCTGAAGAACCCTCAGGACCAAGTTGAGATCCCAGGTCTCCACCGGCATTCTGTAGGGGGGTACCACATGGGAGACCCTCTGAATGAAAGTCTTGACTTGAAGGTTGGCAGCGATCCTACGTTGGAATAACACAGATAACGCTGAGATCTGACCTTTGAGGGAACTCGGCGCCAAGCCGGAATCCAAACCGGACTGAAGGAAATCCAAAATGCAAGGGATAGAGAAAACGAGCGGTGGGCGACCTCGGAGTCTGCACCACGAGAAGAAGGTTTTCCAGGTGCGGTGGTAGATGGAAGCGGAAGACGCCTTGCGAGCGCTTATCATGGTGGGAATGACCTGCTGAGAGAAACCAGCTCGAGTTAGAATCCAGGTTTCAACAGCCACGCCATTAAACGTAGGGCCCCTGAGCTCTGGTGGCAGATCGGCCCTTGGCGAAGCAGATCTGGGCGGTCTGGTAACCGCCAGGGGACGTCGGCTACGAGATGAACGAGCTCCGCGTACCAAGCGCAACGAGGCCAATCCGGAGCGACCAGAACCCCCTCCGTCTTGATTTTCTGGATCACCTTCCGCAGTAAGGGAAGCGGAGGAAACACGTATGGGAGTTGGAACTGATGCCACGGGGATATCAGCGCATCCACTCCGATAGCCTGGGGATCCCGAGAACGTGCAATGAAATTGTGAACCTTGGCGTTCAATCTGGACACCATCAGATCCACGTCCGGGGTCCCCCAGCGAAGGCAGATCTGCCAAAAAACCTCTGGATGGAGTTCCCACTCCCCCGAGGCAAGGCCCTGATGGCTCAGAAAGTCCGCCGCCCAGTTTTCGACGCCCGGAATGTGCACCGCGGAAATGGTGGAATGGCTGGCTTCGGCCCAGCGAAGAATGTGGGAGACTTCCTGCATCGCCGGCCTGCTGCGGGTACCCCCTTGGTGGTTTATGTATGCCACCGCTGTGACATTGTCCGATTGGACTCGGATTGGGTGACCCGCGAGCAGGGAGTGAAAGAGTCTCAGGGCGAGTCTGATCGCACGAATCTCCAGGATGTTTATAGGGAGCCTCGACTCCCACACTGTCCAACGACCCTGGGCAGAGTGGTGAAGAAACACCGCACCCCAGCCGAGGAGACTGGCGTCGGTAGTTACCACTAACCAGCGGATCGGGAGAAAAGACTTCCCCTGGAGGAGAGATGGACCCAGGGTCCACCATACAAGGGATGGTCCCAGTTGTCCAGCAGAGCCTGTTGTAGGGGGCGGAGATGGGGTTGAGCGAAGGGGACGGCTTCTATTGCGGCTACCATTTTGCCCAGGATCTTCATGGCGAACCGAATGGGTCGCGAGCGAGGATGGCAGAGCATCCGGGCTCCTTGCTGAAGCTCTTGGGCCTTGGACCGAGGAAGCAAGACCAGTCCCCTTGAGGTTTCCAGGATCATTCCCAGAAAGGAGATCTGTCGGGCAGGAACGGGGAAGGATTTGTACAAGTTGATCAACCAGCCCAGGCGTGAAAGAGAATTCAAGGTAATGCGGACGCTTGCCTCGCAGGCCTGAAAAGACGGAACCTTTATGAGGAGGTCGTCTAAGTAAGGTAACACGACCACTCCTCGAGAATGAAGAATGGCCATGACTTTCGTGAATACCCTGGGCGCCGTGGCAAGACCGAAGGGTAAGGCCGTGAATTGGAAATGGTCCTCTTGGATGGCAAAGCGGAGGAACCTTAGATGTGGCGGGAATATTGGAATGTGAAGATAGGAATCCTTGATGTCTATCGATGCCAGGTATTCCCCTCTCTCCATCGAGGAGATGACCGACCGGAGCGATTCCATGCTGAAGTGCCGAACTTTTACGCACTTGTTCAGGAGCTTCAGGTCCAAAATGGGGCGCACTTTCCCGTCCGTTTTTGGCATGACGAAGAGGTTTGAGTAAAATCCTCTGAACTTCTCGTGTTCCGGGACCGTAACAATGACCCCGCTCTGGCGGAGGGAACGAATGGCGCAAAGAAGGGCGCGAGACTGAGCCCCCGAACTGGGGAGACGAGAGGGAAAAAAACCGAGCTGGAGGGGAGGCAGAGAACTCTATTTTGTAGCCAGACGACACCAGATCCCTGACCCATTCGTCGTGGATGACAGAGAGCTAGACTTGCTGAAAAAGAAGTAGACGTCCGCCTACTTTGGTGGTATCGACTGGAACAGTTCCCGAGTCATTGCAAAGGGAATCTGGCAGGCCTGGACCCTCTGGTTCTGGGTTGCCTAGGCTTTCTTCACCAGGACTGATTCGGCCTGAAAGAGGGACGAACGTCTCTGTCTGAGCGAGCGGATCGGTCCGATCTGGAAGAGGCGGCAGGATTGGACCAGGCTGGACTGCTACGAAATGGCCGAAAGAGAAAGTATGGTTGGCGCTGAAAGGCAGCCTTGGGCCTCTGTTGGGGAAGGAACTTGCTCTTTCCCCCTGTGGCGTCAGCAATAAGCTGGTCTAGCTTTTCTCCAAATAGACGCCCGCTCTGAAAAGGAAGGAAAATCAGAGACTTTTTAGAGGAGGAATCTGCGCGCCACTCTCTGAGCCAAATGGCTCTTCTGATGGTGATGGCGTTTGAAGCCGCCGTTGCTGCACAGTTCGCTGCATCGAGGGATGCGTACATCACGTAATCACCAGCCATGGCAATCTGTTTGGCAAGGTCCGCCACCTCAGACGGGAGATCCTGCTCCTGAACCGATTTTGCTAGGGCATCTGCCCAGGAAACCATCGCCTTGGCCACCCAAGCCGCGGCGAAGGAGGGAAATAGGGAAGAACCTGAGACTTCGTACACTGAGCGAGCTAGGGAATCTAGCTGGCGTTCTGTGGGGTTCTTAATTGAAGCACCATCTGGAACGGTTAAGAGAGTTTTGGAAGCAAGGCGCGAAACCGGAGGATCTACCAAAGGGGACTCCGTCCAGTCTTTAACGAGATTTGCGGAAAAAGGATACTTCGATTCCAGGGCCTTTTTGCTCGTGAAAGGCTTATCCGGACGCTCCGTGTCGCCTGACTATATCCAAGAAATCTGGGTGAGAGGCGAACGTCTTATGAGAACGCTTGGCTCTAGTAAAGGAGACTGAGGTCCGGAGCCGAATTAGGGTCATCGTCCACCTTGAGGGCGTGATTGACTGCCTCAATGAGGGAGTCCACTGTAGATCTAAACTCCGGAGCATCCGGGTCTAAGGATACATCAGACTCATATTCAGAGTCGTGAACACTACGAGCCCCTAAAGAGGGTGAGCGAGAGGTGGAGCTGCCAGAAGCTGACTGGCGAGGGGAGAGCTCAGGAGAGGTAGTGCGGATCCGTTTTCTGGATGACCGTGCCTCTTTCCGGAGAGAGTTGCCCCTGCTGACCGACGATTCCCCTGTTACGGAGGGATCTCTTAACCCAAGAAAAGGATTGCCCCGCTCCCCATGGGGGTTCTGAATGGTTATGATGGCATTGGCTAAAAAATCCACGGACTGAGACAGAGAAGCGACCCACGCAGGGCGACTAGCTACCCCGGGGTCGGTGGCGGTGGAGGGCTCCTGGGCACTGGGGGCAAGCTGAGCAGAGGGGGGAACTCTGAGGCCGAGGAAGTGGAGCCTGGCAGGTGGTACACACAGAAAAAAAAGGTAGTATGCACCTTAGAGGACTTTTTAGACTTTGACTGGGACATGGTGCACCCTAATGTAAGATAGACCAGGGTTTGTATCTAAGGAAGCGAGGGCGGCGCTGCAGGGGAGAACCTGACGTGGTCTCCTTACCTGTGGTCCTGTGTCCCGCAGAGAGAGAGAGGTGAGGCGGCGGTGGTGCTGGCGACAGTCGGCGATCAAAACGCTGCACGAGAGGGAAGCTGCGGCTGGAGCGCTGGAGCTGCGGCGTGCAGAGGAAAAATCCAAGATGGCCGCCGAAATTGGAGAGAGATCTCGCAGAGAGCGAGAAGCGCCAGGACCAGGGGGCGCGCTGTAGGATGATGTGAAATGGGGGGCGGAGCCTATTGGGATGTGGCCTGTGCTAGGCCGAAGCCGGGGACTAAATTTGCAGCTTCGGCCCGGCGCGCAGCCGCTGAGCACCGGAGGCTAAGGGGCCCAGAAAAAAACGTGCCACTGGTAAAAAGGGAGCCCTCCGGATCGCAGAGCAGCCGACCCCCCCCCCCCCCTCCCTGAGGCACTTACCCCAAAAAGAGGGGGAACGCCGATTCCTGCTCCACATAGGTGAGCTGTGCCCGGGGATCTGTAGAAAAGGACGGTGCAGGGATTGGGCAGCCTCTATCCACCATCCCCTGAGAAGGGGGGTGGAGAGGAACCGTCCGCCTCCTTCCATCAACCGCAGAATCAGTGGTGATGCAGTGGGTCGTTCACAGAGAGGAAAAAATATATCTATGGGGACCTATATCCTTAAAAAATTCACAGAAAAAAATCCCCAGTGTAGACTAGACTAGTTGAAATGTCAAAACCGATACATGGCACAGCATCCCAGGGCAAATCCCCTCTTGATATGGTGCCTCGAGGAGGCAGAGTAAATAGTATTATAGACTCCCCCGCCCCCCCCCCCCTTCTTTCAATCATACAGACGATTGTGGTTTTGTATGACTGTTTATGTGTTCCCATCCCATCCTATTAGGGCCCAATAGGGGTAGGAGGGATAGTCGACGGTGAGCGGGGGCGCCAATTGCGCAGGATTATAGGGTGCCAACCTCCGCTGGTAGGCAGGGTGCAGGTAGTGCAATGCAGGGCTAGGCACCACCCTGGTCTTTTCTATGATATGTTGTATGTTGTTGTCATGGTGATGGTTTACGTTAAGTGCACCACCCTGGTCTTTTCTATGATATGTTGTATGTTGTTGTCATGGTGATGGTTTACGTTAAGTGCACTTATTTTTGTTAGGTTTTAATATAAAAACAATAAAGGTAATTTTTATCTAGTCTACACTGGGGATTTTTTTCTGTGAATTTTTTGATGCAGTGGGGGCTGCACGAACGCCACGAAGTAAGGTGCCTCTGAGCAGCCGAGGGTAAACCTAGTGGGCAGGGCAGATGTCCGGCAAAAAAGACCTGGCTGCAGAGGAGGATACGTGGAGGACACTCCATGTGCTCGTCTGTAAGGGGGGTGGGGGAGATCGGTCCCTAGAAAAGGCCCGTCGCCCCCAAAAATCAGCTCAGGCAGTGGCATCCCACGTCGCAGGAGAGGATACGGAGAGGTGAACTCCCGTGCTCGCCTGTTGGTGGTTCGGGAAGATCGGAGCCCTGAAAGGATCCGTCGCCCCTTCGTCTAGTAAAAAAGAGAGAGTTAAATCCAGTGTGCCTCCTACGGACACTAAGCTTGAACTGGGTCTCTGGAAGCCAGCATGAGGGTGTATACTGCAGGGGAGGAGCTAACCTTTTTTTGTCTCAGCTTATTGTCAGCCTCCTAGTGACAGCAGCATAGCACCCATGGTCCTGTGTCCCCCGATATGGCGAAGGAGAAATTAAATTTTTTTGGCCGCACTGACAATGCATTAAAATGCAATAACGGGCGATCAAAAGAACGTATCTGTACAAAAATGGTATCATTAAAAACGTCAGCATGGCACGCAAAAAATAAGCCCTCACCCGAGCCCAGATCACGAAAAATGAAGACGTAACCGTTTTTTTTTTTTTTTTTTAGCAAACTTTTTACCACTTACATAAAACAGAACCTAGGCATGTTTGGTGTCTATGAACTTGTAATGAACTGGAGAATGGCAGGTCAGTTTTAGCATTTAGTGAACCGAGCAAAAAAAGCCAAACAAAAAAGAAGTGTGGGATTGCACTTTTTTTGCAACTTCATCGCACTTGGAATTTTTTTCCTGTTTTCTGCTACACGACATGGTAAAACCAATGGTATCTTTCAAAAGTACAACTCGTCCCGCAAAAAATAAGCCCTCACGTGGCCATATTGATGGAAAAATAAAAAAAGTTATGGCTCTGGAAAGAAGGGGAGCGAAAAATGAAAAAAGTTCCGGGGGTGAAGGGGTTAAATGAAAAGCTGTTTTTATCCTTTTATTGGGATTATATTTTTTTCCTTCATCGCTGGAGAACTTTCCTTAGTTTTTTTCCAACATTTTTATTTTGGTTCCCCCATGAATTCAGAAATGAGTCTGTAAGGTCAGGCTTCTTGTGTCAATTTCCATAATTTTCATTTTGGTTACAGATTGCCTCCCTTTAGAGCATTATGAGCTTGGCCCAACCCAAATCATCACTATGCTGTACTTAGTAGTCCAAAGAAGAGGAGAAGCACACCACTGTTTGTGAATAAGCAAACCTTTTTCGCTATATTGAACCGAAACGTCGCCGCCGCCATGGGCTAAATAAATCAGCTCCTTATTCACAAACAGTGGTGTGCTGCTCCCGTTCTTTGGAATACTATATACAAGGTTTGGTATATGCCTGTGGGAGATTGTTTTCTGCACCCGGACTCTCTATGTGCTGAACGTGCTGCTCTGTTTTCCTATTTTTTATGCTGTGCTTATACATTTTGTACCATGGTGAAGAGGTAGTCATCGTGCAGAGCTTACAGTCTTCTGAGAGTATAATAGTACAGTTTGCTTAAAGTTCTGTAAGATGAGTTTGTTTGGTTTTTCCATTGAAGAAAACAAAAAAAAAACCTCAACGGACATTGGAAAGTGAAGTGACCAGCTCTCTGACCCGGTGATGTCAGCACTTTCCGAGACATCATTTCTACAGTAGTGGGTGTGAAGCATCCAGTATACAGCAGTGATGAGGATGTAGCAGAACATAGTGCATGGGATGGTTTACTGACTGGCTGAAAGGTCCTCCTGGTGTTTTGGTCTATACTTTTAGTTATGCATTTTTATTGTTACTTACCTCCTGAGCCAAATCAATTCTTTCCTTCGATTGTGTTTTGTGTGCAGCATCCAGTATTTCAAAATGTCTCCTCAGTTCCAATAAGTCCCGTTCAAGTGTATCTCGCTCACTATTGCAAGATATAAAAAAATGCATTAAAAAATCAAAGCTTTATCTAATGCAATTTTAATTAAAGAAATCATACCTACATAGTAGAGATAAGCAGACCAATATGTGCTCCCCTGGTCCGGCATCAACTCCAGTCCCCTGGTCTTCGTTTCCCCCTCTGTCAAACTCAACAAGGCATCTCTGGCACCTCAGGCGCTAACTAGACCCCAAAACATCAGGGGGCATAGTGATTATCAAAGGTGCCCAAGATGTGTAAAACTTAAGACCAACTAGAATGGAGGAGCAGACAGGATGACAGACCAGGGCAGCACACATCTAACTGGTCATCAGTAATAGATATCCCAGATCACACTCAGGTATAGTATGTACCTGGCCTGGATTATAGACACAGCGATATGGTAGGGACCCCAACCCAACAGACCACTTCTGATTACTATATTGTGGGGGACATGGAGGTAACTGGATGAATAATTAAAAGTTGGGGCCAGAAACCAACATTGACAGATATATGAATAATATTTGATACAGACAAATGAATCTATTTTTATTCACTTCCCACTTAAAAGTGATTTTTAACTGTACATGACTACTTTTGTCGGCATTTGTCGGTCTAAAAACTATAACTGTGAAAGCTTATACACTGAAGACCCCATACACATTAGACTGTCATCTCAATCCGCCAACACCGACGGCTTCAGCCGATGATCTAATGTGAATGAGTGCTGCACGCAGGAGAGATGGTGATCGCGCATGTCCGATTTCGTGAGTACGATGGCATTGTTCACGCAGAAATAAGCCACCGGCTGAAGTGTCAGTTGGAGGATTTCTTAGAGAACACAGGAGTGCTTGGCCCAATAAGCGTTCCCTTGTATGGGAAAGTTGGATGAGATGGCTGTCAGCCACCAGCCATCCACTATGTATGGCTAATATGAATCAGTGGTTAGCACTGTTACCGTGCAGCACTGGTGTCCTGGGGTCCAATCCCACATCGATCACATCTGCAAGGAGTTTGTATGTTCTCCCTGTGTTTGTGTGGGTTTCCTCCGGTTTTCTCCCAAACTGAAAAGACTTACTGATAGGGAATCTAGATTGTGGGGACAGTGACGAAGATGACTGTAAAGCGCTACAGAATATGATGGCACTATATACACTACAGATCAAAAGTTTAGGGTCACTCAGACAATTTGGGGTTTTCCAAGAAAACTCATACTTTTAATAATCAAATGAGTTGCCAAATGAATTTAAAATCTAGTCCAGACATTGACAAGGTTTGAAAAAAAGATTTTAATTTGAAATAATAATTTTCTCCTTCAAACTTTGCTTTCGTCAAGGAATGCTCCCTTTGCAGCAATTACAGCTGAGGTAATCTGGACAAATTTCACCCCATGTTTCCAGAGCACCTCCCACAAGTTGGTTTGGCTTGATGGGCAGTTTTTATCATACGGTTAAGCTGCTCCCACATCAGCTCAACAATTACAGATAGAATACCAGCTGCCTGCTTCTTCCCTAAATAGTTCTTGCATAATTCGGAGGTGTGCCTTGGGTCATTGTCCTGTTGTAGGATGAAATTGGCTTCAATCAAGCGCTGTCCACAGGGTATGGCATGACTTTGCAAAATGGAGTGATAGCCTTCCTTATTCAAAATCCCTTTTGCCTTGTACACTGCTCAAAAAAATAAAGGAAACACTAAAATCCCACATCCTAGATATCACTGAATGAAATATTCTAGTTACAAATCTTTATTCATTACATAGTGGAATGTGTTGAGAATAAAACCTAAAAATTATCAATGTATATCACAACTAATATCCCACGGAGGTCTGGAGTTGAAATAATGCTCAAAATCAAAGTGGAAAATGAAGTTACAGGCTGATCCAACTTCAGCGGAAATGCCTCAAGACAAGGAAATTATGCTCAGCAGTGTGTGTGGCCTCCACGTGCCTGTATGTCCTCCCTACAACGCCTGGGCATGCTCTTGATGAGGCGGCGGATGGTCTCCTGAGGGATCTCCTCCCAGACCTGGACTAAAGCATCCGCCAACTCCCGGACAGTCTGTGATGCAACGTGACGTTGGTGGATGGTGCAAGACATGATGTCCCAGATGTGTTCAATCGGATTCAAGTCTGGGGAACAGGCCGGCCAGTCCATAGCTTCAATGCCTTCATCTTGCAGGAACTGCTGACACACTCCAGCCACATGAGGTCTGGCACTGTCCTGCATTAGGAGGAACCCAGGGCCAACTGCACCAGTATACGGTATCACAAGGGGTCTGAGGATCTCATCTCGGTACCCAATGGCAGTCAGGCTACCTCTGGCGAGCACATGGAGGGCTGTGCGGCCCTCCAAAGAAATGCCACCCCACACCACTACTGACTCACTGTCAAACCGGTCATGCTGAAGGATGTTGCAGGCAGCAGATCGCTCTCCACGGCATGTCCAGACTCAGTCACATGTGCTCAGTGTGAACCTGCTTTAATCTGTGAAGAGCACAGGACGCCAGTGGCGAATTTGCCAATCCTGGTGTTCCGTGGCAAATGCCAAGAGTCCTAAACGGTGTTGGACTGTGAACACAACCCCCATCTGTGGACGACGGGCACTCGGACCATCCAGATTGGAGTCGGTTTCTAAACTTTTGTGCAGACACATGCACATTTGTGGCCTACTGGAGGTCATTTTGCAGGTCTCTGGGAGTGCTCCTCCTGTTCCTCCTTGCACAAAGGCTGAGGCAGCGGTCCTGCTGCTGGGTTGTTGCCGTCCTACGGCCCCCACCATGTCTCCTGGTGTACTGGCCTGTCTCCTGTAGCGCCTCCAGCCTCTGGACACTACGCTGACAGACAGCAAACCTTCTTGTCACAGCTCGCATTGATGTACTAGCCTGGATGAGCTGCAGTACCTGAGCCACTTGTGTGGGTTGTAGAGTCCGTCTCATGCTACCACGAGTGTGAAAGCACAACCAACATTCTAAAGTGACCAAAACATCAGCCAGAAACCATTGGTACTGAGATGTGGTCTGTGGTCCCCACCTGCAGAGCCACTCCTTTATTGAGTGTGTCTTGATAATTGCCAATAATTTCCTTCTGTTGTCTATTCCATTTGCACAACAGCATGTGAAATTGATTGTGAAACAGTGATGCTTCCTAAGTGGACAGTTTGATTTCACAGAAGTTTGATTTACTTGGAGTTATATTCTGTTGTTTATGTGTTCCCTTTATTTTTTTGAGCAGTGTACAAATCTCCCACTTTACCAGCACCAAAGCATCCCCAGACCATCACATTACCTCCACCATGCTTGACAGATGGCGTCAGACACTCTTCCAGCATCTGTTCAGTTGCTCTTTATCTCACAAAGGTTCTTCTGTGTGATCCAATCACCTCAAACTTGGATTCGTCTGTCCATAACACTTTTTTCCAATCTTCCTCTGTCCAATGTTTGTGTTCTTTTGCCCATATTATTATTTTCCTTTTATTAGCCAGTCTCAAATATGGCTTTTCCTTTGACACTCTGCCCTGAAGGCCAGCATCCCGGAGTCGCCTCTTCACAGTAGACGTTGACACTGATGTTTTGCGTGTACTATTTAATGAAGCTGCCGGTTGAGGACCTGTGAGGCATCGATTTCTCAAACAAGAGACTCTAATGTACTTGTCTTGTTGCTCAATTGTGCAGCAGGGCCTCCCACTTCTCTTTCTACTCTGGTTAGAGCCTGTTTGTGCGCTCCTCTGAAGGGAGTAGTACACACAGTTGTAGGAAATGTTGAGTTTCTTGCCAATTTCTAGCATGGAATAGCCTTCATTTCTAAGAACAAGAATAGACTGTCGAGTTTCACATGAAATTTTTTTTTTCTGGCCATTTTGAGAGTTTAATAGAACCAACAAATGTAATGCTCCAGATTCTCAACTAGCTCAAAGGAAGGTCAGGTTTATAGGTTCTCTAATCAGCCAAACTGTTTTCAGCTGTGCTAACATACTTGCACAAGGGTTTTCAAGGGTATTCTAACCATCCATTAGCCTTCTTACACAGTTAGCAAACACAAAGTACCATAAGAACACTGGAGTGATGGTTGTTGGAAATGGGCCTCTATACACCTATGAAGATATTGCATTACAAACCAGACATTTGCAGCTAGAATAGCCATTTACCACATTAACAATGTATAGAGTGTATTTATGAATCATTTAATGTTAGCTTCAATAGAAAAAACTGTGCTTTTCTTTCAAAAGTAAGGATGTTTCTAAGTGACCCTAAACTTTTGAACAGTAGTCTGAGTAAAATAAATAAAATAACTCAATGCCAGCTTCTACCACTGCGAGCTGATTAGTATGCTTCTATTCAGATGTACAGACCTGGACAGATCATGCTGACAATATTACTGTCTGTGCAATGAAAGGGTAAGTACAAAAGCAGCAAATCTGTGATGAAATCACAGCAAAATCTTACTGTGATAGATGTGGATTTTGCTATGAATTTTCCATAGATTTTTTTTTACCCTAATACATTAAACGCTTTCTTTTCCACACAGTAATTCACTATACGAGCATGGTGCATTCCATATGTATTATACTGTGACCTGCACTGCCAGCCTGTCACTTCTCTATGGCACAGTTCACATGCTGCTATATGAATGCTAATAATGTGCGTAGGAACAGCTCACGGCCCCACTGCCCGGTCAGAGTACTACGTGACCACATGCCCAACTCTTTACAGTATACTAAAGAGCAGCAGGTTGAGCGTTCCTGTATACCGAGCTGCCCCCAAACATGCCCATCACACAGCGTACATTTTAATGTTCACCTCATCATGTTTGATACCTTTTTACTTTGTCATAATTCTCGATCTTAAAGTCTCCTTGGTGAATGAGCTGTTTAGTGTCGGCCAGCTGCAGTGTTAACCTCTGACATCTCGTATCCAACTCCGAGCGGCGTCTCCTCTCCTCTTCATAACTCTGCCAGGAAACAGACTGATGAGACGTTCCATATAGGAATAAAGGGTGCCAGCATTATTAGGTTGCTAACAGCCCAATAGCATCAGCGCCTTGGGACCTATGCCTTTCTAGCGGTGGTCGAAGTGCGGGACAGTAGGGGAGTATAGTCTAAAGTCACCAAACATCTTAGATAGCTGTGGGCCGAGCTATTCCTCCTGACCGTCAATACCTCCCGAGGGGAGCAAGGAACAGGGTACTCTCAGCTCCCCCCAATATTTATGTGATGTTTGAGGCCACCTTCTGCATATATATTATATATCCCATAGTTTGTAAGCTTGCGAGCAGGGCCCTCACTCCTCCTGGTATCTGTTTTGAACTGTATTTCTGTTATGCTGTAATGTCTATTGTCTGTACAAGTCCCCTCTATAATTTGTAAAGCGCTGCGGAATATGTTGGCGCTATATAAATAAAATTATTATTATTATTATATATCTATCTATATAATTATCTAAGGGGCACTTCCGTCTGTCTGTCGCGGATATTGATTGGTCGCGGCCAGCTAGTGGGCGTACACAAAAGTGCAGGGGAGGCCATGAAGTATGCAGAGTGAGTCCCCGCCCACTTCGTACAGGCCCGGCTAGAAGCGCTGCAAAGGGGGCGGAGTCGCTGTGAGGAGGGCGGAGGCGGCCGGGACCATGGCAGCTGTTGGGCCTACCGCGTCAAAAAGCCGGGGACTAAATTACCGGCCGCGGGTTGCAGCCAGCCAGTACAGGCCCAGCCAGAAGCGCTGCAAAGGGTGCGAAGTCACCGTGAGGAAGGCGGAGCCGGCCGGGAACATGTGCACTGTTGTGTCTACCGCTGCCAAAAGCCGGGGACTAAATTTGCGGCCGCGGTCAGTGATGACGGCCGCGGTTATTGATGACAGCTGCGCCAGCAGGAAACAGCGCAGCACATGCGGTGGTGACAGCTGCGGATGGAGGGTGAGTATATACTACGTGGGCTGTGCTATATACTCTGTGGCTGTGCTATATACTACGTCACTGTGCAATATACTACGTGGCTGTTCAATATACTACGTGGCAACTACGTGGGCTCAGCAATATACTACGTGGCTGGGCAATATACTACGTGGCTGGGCAATATACTACGTGGCTGGGTAATATACTACGTGGCTGGGCAATATACTAAGTGGCTGGGCAATATACTACGTGACTGGACAATATACTACGTGACTGGACAATATACTACGTGACTGGACAATATACTACGTGACTGGGCAATATACTACGTGACTGGGCAATATACTATGTGGGCTGTGCAATATACTACGTGGACATGCATCTTCTAGAATAGCCGATGCGTTAGAATCGGGCCGCCATCTATTATATATATATATATATATATATATATATATATATATATATATATATATAACACACACATTGATTCACGCAGGTTGATGGCTGTACAATAGTGGTGTCGAAAATGACACCTCACATACCTGCAACATGTGACCTTTAAAATGAAAGGAGAGCTAAATATACCAACCACACGCACGGTGCAAAACATCTGGAAGAAGTTGAAAAACATGCTTAGCTAGATTTATCTTCTGCTGTTTCCATGTTCATAAGGCAAATATTGACCAAGCCATAGGTCGGCATTACCCACCAAGAGAAATAAACCAGAGGATGTACTAAAACAGAAGCGGCCTGACAACATCTACTTTGCATTGCTAAAATCCTGCAATGCAGGAGAAAATACAGAATCAAACAGGGGGGCTGCATAATGCAAGAAGCATGTGTGAGATGTGGACGGCCACCATGGGAGCGGCGCAATGCCAATGTACAAATCTCAGTGCCTTAAAGAGACACTAATATTCCACCTCGCCTGAAATGGTCGGTGAAGCTGGGCAGAAGCTGTGACGCCCGATAACGCACCTCTAGCAGACGCTTCAGCTGCTGCTTGCCTCCATCCATCTCTTCACACTGCTTCTCGTTCTTCATTTGGAGGTCGCTCATTTTAGTTTTCAGCGGATGCAGGGCTTCATAGAAACGGACCTGAAGTAATGACAATTACATTCCTTTACCAATTGCAGCAATAAAGCTGTGAGTGTGAAACAAGTTATTACGTGTACATGTCCAGTGGAGAAGCAGCAATATATGCAGGGGCATCCGATGTTAGATGGCTGTCATTACCTCAGGTTACCAGGACCCTAGCTGGCCTTACACTATGCCTTCAGGTGCCCATGCCATCTCATTCTGGAGGGACCTGCAGGCAGTCTCCGGTCAATGCTGCCAGGCTGATGGCCCTCTGACATCCACATTCAGGGTATGTGCACACGATGTCTATAACAGGCGGATTCTGCTCCGAAAAGCCGCACAGAAAACCCTCAAATAATGAACAAGTCAAAACGACCTGCTGTTCATATGTTCAGTCTTTTGAGCGTATTTTAACTGCTTCAGGTTTCCAAAGATATCATGTTATTAAAAGAAGTGAGAAAACCCTTTCTACAAGTGGCTTCTGAGCTTAAAGGGTTTTTTTTTCTTTTTCGAACAAAGTACATTTTATCTACAGATTTTGGAATAATAATAATTTCCACAATTGGATGTGTTTAAATAAAATGTTTCTGTGCCGAGATAATCTTATAAATGTGCCCCTGCTGTGTACTGTGTAATGGCTGTGTCTGACCGTGCAGGAACATGGTCTGATCATACCATAGCTCCTCCAGGGGAGGAGAGTATACAGACATTACAGGGGATCACGGCTGATTCTTTCTGTGAGGTAAAACATTTCCCTGCCTGATTATATAAAATATTTTACATCAAATAAAGCATCAGCTGTGACCTCCCGTTTTCCTATCTGTATACACTTTTGCTTCGTCCCCTGGAGGAGCTGTGGTATGATCAGACCATGTCCCTGAGCAGTCAGACACAGCCATTACACAGTACACAGCAGTGGCACATTTTTTTAAACACATTGAATGGTGGAAATGATCCCTATAAGATCAGTCTGAGACCTGATGATGTAGGTGAATGGAGCGGTGATGTACGGGAATAAATCCTCCCACATCTATGCTAAGGAAATTGCTCAGGAAATAAATGTTTAAAAAGGGTTTTCTGTTTTGTTTGTAAATAAATCTTAATCGCTGTATAATTAATGGTAGGAAACCTTTCCAAGATCTTGTCAGACGCTCCCAGGAGCGTTCATGGAAAGATCCATTGTTTACATTTAGAAGCGGAGAACCTGATCACCTCCAGCAGACAGGTCACACCTTCTCACGCTTTCTAACCCTTTATCATCAGATTATTTGAATCATGTTTTCACTGTCAATCTGCTGCAATCTGTCTTCCTAAAAAGAGGGAGTCCATTCCCAAATTATCAGACAGGTGTCAAACAAGGAGTGTAGGAAGTTCTTATATTCAGCGCGCGTGAGTTGAGCGTCAGTGTGGGAATTCATGACCCCTGTGTCACATGACCTCTGTTTAAAGGTGGCCCATTAAAGGGGTTTTCTAGATTTCACATACCTAGGAGTTATCCTCAGGATATGTCATCATCATCATCAGATTGGTGGGATTACAATATGACCACTCCGTCTGTTGTGTAGTGGTCGTTCCTGAGGGCTGCTGCTCAATTACTACTAAAATGAGTAAGGGATGGATGGCAGTCCCGGGGACAGTCACATGAAGAATGGGCTGTGCTGTTTGGCTCTCTGCACTGTTTAAAACTGGCAAAGCTGAAAACAGCTGATCGGTGTATTATAGTGTATGCTATAATACAAGTACCTATATTCTATAGTGTACACTATAATACAAGTATAGTGAACAAGTCTGTAGAAACCTGTTCACACCAAAGAACTTGAAGACACAAAAATGCACAGAGAGGTCAAAAATACTCTGTTGTAAAAAAAAGTCACAGTAAATAAGCAAGTGCTAGTCAAAAAATGAAAGAAATACAGGGTATTTAGTTAATACTTTTTTTTTGCAAAAAAATGTATGTTAAGCTGCTCCGCCAATCGCCAAGGTATACCAATAATAGAGCAGTCCCATCTAATGTATATAATCCCTATCTGATGTATTTAAAAACCTGATCATCTGTATAATACCTGCTTATACAGACCCCCACAGGTACTATACAGATGATCAGATTTTTAAATACATCAGATAGGGATTATATACATTAGATAGGACTGCTCTATTATGGGTATACCTTGGCGGTTGGTGGAGCAGCTTAACATACATTTTTTTTGCAAAAAAAAAATTTATTAACTAAATACCCTGTATTTTTTTCATTTTTTGACTAGCACTTGCTTATTTACTGTGACTTTTTTTTTTTACAACAGAGTATTTTTGACCTCTCTGTGCGTTTTTGTGTTTTCACTATAATACAAGTACCTATATTCTATAGTGTACGCTATAATACAAGTACCTATATTCTATAGTGTACGCTATAATACAAGTACCTATATTCTATAGTGTATCCTATAATACAAGTACCTATATTCTATAGTGTACGCTATAATACAAGTACCTATATTCTATAGTGTACGCTATAATACAAGTACCTATATTCTATAGTGTACGCTATAATACAAGTAGCTATATTCTATAGTGTATCCTATAATACAAGTACCTATATTCTATAGTGTACGCTATAATACAAGTACCTATATTCTATAGTGTACGCTATAATACAAGTACCTATATTCTATAGTGTACGCTATAATACAAGTACCTATATTCTATAGTGTATCCTATAATACAAGTACCTATATTCTATAGTGTACGCTATAATACAAGTACCTATATTCTATAGTGTATCCTATAATACAAGTACCTATATTCTATAGTGTACGCTATAATACAAGTACCTATATTCTATAGTGTACGCTATAATACACGCAACTCTTTGAAGATGTTGTCCTGGGTGGGATTAGAACCAAGGACCCCAGCGCTGCAAGGCTGCTGTGCTAACCACTGCGCCACCGTGCTACCCCATAAATGTACTATATAATTACATTTATTTTAGAGCATATACTATAAGTACATGTATTTTATAGGATATCAAAGTGCTAAATGAGCATACATTACACAGAATATCTTAGATGGTAGTTGCAAGCCAACAAATTGGCATTACATATTTCTAATATCAGGGAGCATTGTCTGTTTTAAACACAACCCGGCAGAAAACTTTGGCTTCATACCTCTCAGGGAACAACTACATGTCACATATCTAGTTATAGTCATGGAATCACAGATTAAGCACTGTGGCAGGAGCTCCCCCAAGTGGCCACAATACAAATGACAACAGTTGGTACATTCTATAGAAGCAGATCCATGTTATAAAAGTGAATGGAATTCACTGCCACCACCATGTTTCAATGTATGCACTATGCATTTTTTTGTATTCCTCACCTTGTGACATCATACAATTTTGAAGCCATCAGTTTAAAAAAAAAAACTTTGTTTTTAGTCTAATCACCCCAGACTATAGAGTCCCAGTAGTCATCATATTTTTCAGCATGGGCCCTGGCATACTGTCTGCGGGATTTTTGTGTGCATGCATTTTAAGAGAGGCTTTCTTATGGATGACACCCATTGATGCCATTTCACTGAAATGTACACCGCATTGTGTCATGGGAAACACTCAGCCTGGGTTTGGCTTTCGACTTTATTTAACTGCAATGAACTTGCATGTCGATTTTCTTCAATCCTTCTCATCAAATTTGGCATCACTTTTGCTACAGTATCCTGACTAATAAGTAAAGCTTCGCTGAACTTCTTGTAGCCTTCACGTTTCTTGTATAATTAAATTATTTTCTTTCTCAGGTCTCGTGACATTTCTCTTCCATGTGGTGCCATTAGAGACAACATGAAATAGGAAAGGATTTTCTTTGCTAAATAATAATGCTGTTATATCGTCAACTGCCTAATGGAAACCTGTGTAATGAATAATTCGATTTTCCTGTCGTTGTATTCTTGCCAATTACAGTTTTGTAATCTAATCTTTAGCTTTGCTCCTAAGACTTTCATTGGGGTGTACTCGTAACTTTTGCAACATGGTCTTGAACGGATTTGTTTGGAAAAGTACTTTTCTAGGGGTGTGCAAAACAACAAGTCTTGTATTTTGTAGTATGGTATAGAAAAGGTTGATTCTTAAAGAAAACTAAAGGCTTGCTGACAAATCTGTTAAGGGTGTCCTCATTTATGGTGAGAACTATATGTGGGTCATGTTAATAAGTCATAACACAAATACCTTTAGAATTTGAACTAATGTTAGGACATAGAAACACTGACAAAAATATCACCGACTATTATCTAGCAATCCTTAAATATTCATGGCACGCTAGAAATCTTCACAAAAATACAGTGTTACATATTATACCATTAGACCCTTTAAAGACAAACCATCCCCTTTTAGAAACTCCTCGTCAGACAAACCACAGAAAAAGGCTAGAAAACATTCAGAACATCACAACACTCTGTGAGAAAATGCCAGCTTTTATGTTGCAGATAATTTATGGGAGGTGGACTATTGTTGAAATCAAGTTTTTATGTTAAATGTATCTTTTAATTATTTTTTTTTTTTCACAATTTTTAGTAAAAATAAATGCAGTTTGTACACTGGCCATTGGGAATTTTTTTTATTTGTGTACCATAGCATCTAAAGAACATGTGGAAAGGTCACTGGGAAGGGAGGGAAAGCATGGCCAGCTATAACATTGCCTTTTGTGATTGGTGGATTCTGTGTCCTACCTGTCATTGCCTCATTATAAGGAGTCTGCTGAAAACTCTTCCTAAAAAGATCCGGGGCAAACAAACAAAGAAAAACAACGATAAACTGGTCAAAGAATAGTGGGAAAAAAAACTACATACCAAACACATATACGTCGGCTGTGAACACAGAGCACACACATCATGGATATGGCTTCACGTGGCAATAAATAGTGTATAGTGCTGTTAGTGTTCATTCATTAATATCACTGACCATTAAGTCACAGCAATCATTCAGCAAAAAGTCATCACCGCATAGGAGAAAATATGTATATATATATATATATATATATATATATATATATATATATATATATATATATATATATATATATATATATATATATATATATATATATATATATATATATATATATACTATATAATTGTCTAAGGGTCACTTCCGTCTTCCTGTCTGTCACGGATATTCATTGGTCGCGGCCTCAGTCTGTCATGGAATCCAAGTCGCTGATTGGTCGTGGCAAAATGCCCACGACCATTGCCACGACCAATCAGCGACGGCCACAGTCCGGCGGCAATATGGCCGCTCTTTCCTCCCCGCAGTCAGTGCCCGCTCCATACTCCCCCTCCAGTCATCCAGTCAGCCCTCACACAGGGTTAATGCCAGCGTTACCGGAGCGCGATGTAAAGCACTCCGGTTACGCAGCTATTAACCCTGTGTGACCAACTTTTTACTATTGATGCTGCGTATGGGCAATATACTACATGACTGGGCAATATATTACGTGGCTGGGCAATATACTACGTGGCTCTGTGCTGTATACTACGTGGCTGGGCAATATACTACGTGGCTGGGCAATATACTACATCACTGGGAAATATACTACGTGGCTGGGCAATATTTTACGTGGCTCTGTGCTGTATACTACGTCACTGGGCAATATACTACGTGGCTGTGCAATATACTACGTGGCTGGGCAATATACTACGTGGCTGGGCAATATACCACATCACTGGGCAACATACTACGTGGCTGTGCAATATATTACGTGGCTGGGCAATATACTACGTGGCTGGGCAATATACTACGTGGCTCTGTGCTGTATACTATGTGGCTGGGCAATCTACTACGTGGCTGGGCAATATACGTTGCTGGACAATATACTACGTCACTGGGCAATATACTACGTCACTGGGCAATATACTACGTGGCTGGGCAATATACTACGTGGCTGGGCAATATACTACGTAGCTGGGCAATATACTACGTGACAGGGCAATATACTACATCGCTGGGCAATATGCGTTGCTGGACAATATACTACGTCACTGGGCAATATACTACGTGGCTGGGCAATATACTACGTGGCTGGGCAATATACTACGTGGCTGGGCAATATACTACGTGGCTGGGCAATATACTACATCGCTGGGCAATATACGTTGCTGGACAATATACTACGTCACTGGGCAATATACTACGTGGCTGGGCAATATACTACGTGGCTGGGCAATATTCTACGTGGCTCTGTGCTGTATACTACGTCACTGGGCAATATACTACGTGGCTGTGCAATATACTACGTGGCTGTGCAATATACTACGTCACTGGGCAATATACTACGTGGCTGGGCAATATACTACGTGGCTCTGTGCTGTATACTACGTCACTGGGCAATATACTACGTGGCTGTGCAATATACTACGTAGCTGTGCAATATACTTCGTGACTGGGCAATATACTACGTCGCTGTGCAATATACTACGTGACTGGGCAATATACTACGTGGCTCTGTGCTGTATACTACGTCACTGGGCAATATACTACGTGGCTGTGCAATATACTACGTGGCTGTGCAATATACTACGTGGCTGGGCAATATTTTACGTGGCTCTGTGCTGTATACTACGTCACTGGGCAATATACTACGTAACTGGGCAATATACTACGTGGCTGTGCAATATACTATGTGGCTGGGCAATATACTATGTGGCTCTGTGCTGTATACTACGTCATTGGGCAATATACTACGTAACTGGGCAATATACTACGTGGCTGTGCAATATACTATGTGGCTGGGCAATATACTATGTGGCTCTGTGCTGTATACTACGTCACTGGGCAATATACTACATGGCTGGGCAATATACTACGTGGCTGGGCAATATACTACGTGGCTCTGTGCTGTATACTACGTCACTGGGCAATATACTACGTGGCTGTGCAATATACTACGTGGCTGTGCAATATACTACGTCACTGGGCAATATACTACGTGGCTGGGCAATATACTACGTGGCTCTGTGCTGTATACTACGTCACTGGGCAATATACTACGTGGCTGTGCAATATACTACGTAGCTGTGCAATATACTTCGTGACTGGGCAATATACTACGTCGCTGTGCAATATACTACGTGACTGGGCAATATACTACGTGGCTCTGTGATGTATACTACGTCACTGGGCAATATACTACGTGGCTGTGCAATATACTACGCAGCTGTGCAATATACTTCGTGACTGGGCAATATACGTCGCTGGGCAATATACTACGTGGCTGGGCAATATACTACGTGGCTGGGCAATATACTACGTGGCTGTGCAATATACTACGTCACTGGGCAATATACTACGTGGCTGGGCAATATTTTACGTGGCTCTGTGCTGTATACTACGTCACTGGGCAATATACTACGTGACTGGGCAATATACTACATGGCTGGGCAATATACTACGTGGCTGTGCAATATACTACGTCACTGGGCAATATACTACGTGGCTGGGCAATATACTATGTGGCTCTGTGCTGTATACTACATCACTGGGCAATATACTACGTGACTGGGCAATATACTACGTGGCTGGGCAATATACTACGTGGCTGGGCAATATACTACGTGGCTGGGCAATATACTACGTGGCTGGGCAATATACGTGGCTGGGCAATATACTACGTGGCTGGGCAATATACTATGTGGCTCTGTGCTGTATACTACGTGGCTGGGCAATATACTACGTGGCTGGGCAATATACTACGTGGCTGGGCAATATTCTACGTGGCTCTGTGCTGTATACTACGTGGATGGGCAATCTACTACGTGGCTGGGTAATATACTACGTTGCTGGACAATATACTACGTCACTGGGCAATATACTACGTGGCTGTGCAATATACTACGTGGCTGGGCAATATACTACATGGCTGGGCAATATACTACATCACTGGGCAATATACTACGTGGCTGGGCAATATTCTACGTGGCTCTGTGCTGTATACTACGTGGCTGGGCAATCTACTACGTGGCTAGGCAATATACTACGTTGCTGGACAATATACTACGTCACTGGGCAACATACTACGTGGCTGTGCAATATACTACGTGGCTGGGCAATATACTACGTGGCTGGGCAATATACTACGTGGCTCTGTGCTGTATACTATGTGGCTGGGCAATCTACTACGTGGCTGGGCAATATACGTTGCTGGACAATATACTACGTCACTGGGCAATATACTACGTGGCTGGGCAATATACTACGTGGCTGGGCAATATACTACGTAGCTGGGCAATATACTACGTGACAGGGCAATATACTACATCGCTGGGCAATATGCGTTGCTGGACAATATACTACGTCACTGGGCAATATACTACGTGGCTGGGCAATATACTACGTGGCTGGGCAATATACTACGTGGCTGGGCAATATACTACGTGGCTGGGCAATATACTACGTGGCTGGGCAATATACTACGTGGCTGGGCAATATACTACATCGCTGGGCAATATACGTTGCTGGACAATATACTACGTCACTGGGCAATATACTACGTGGCTGGGCAATATTCTACGTGGCTCTGTGCTGTATACTACGTCACTGGGCAATATACTACGTGGCTATGCAATATACTACGTGGCTGTGCAATATACTACGTCACTGGGCAATATACTACGTGGCTGGGCAATATACTACGTGGCTCTGTGCTGTATACTACGTCACTGGGCAATATACTACGTGGCTGTGCAATATACTACGTAGCTGTGCAATATACTTCGTGACTGGGCAATATACTACGTCGCTGTGCAATATACTACGTGACTGGGCGATATACTACGTGGCTCTGTGCTGTATACTACGTCACTGGGCAATATACTACGTGGCTGTGCAATATACTACGTGGCTGTGCAATATACTACGTGGCTGGGCAATATTTTACGTGGCTCTGTGCTGTATACTACGTCACTGGG
Organism: Ranitomeya imitator; assembly: GCF_032444005.1. Taxonomy (NCBI): domain Eukaryota; kingdom Metazoa; phylum Chordata; class Amphibia; order Anura; family Dendrobatidae; genus Ranitomeya; species Ranitomeya imitator. Next base: position 615,436,263 of record NC_091284.1, read on the forward strand.
CAATATACTACGTAACTGGGCAATATACTACGTGGCTGTGCAATATACTATGTGGCTGGGCAATATACTATGTGGCTCTGTGCTGTATACTACGTCACTGGGCAATATACTACGTAACTGGGCAATATACTACGTGGCTGTGCAATATACTATGTGGCTGGGCAATATACTATGTGGCTCTGTGCTGTATACTACGTCACTGGGCAATATACTACATGGCTGGGCAATATACTACGTGGCTGGGCAATATACTACGTGGCTGGGCAATATACTACGTGGCTGGGCAATATACTACGTGGCTCTGTGCTGTATACTACGTCACTGGGCAATATACTACGTGGCTGTGCAATATACTACGTGGCTGTGCAATATACTACGTCACTGGGCAATATACTACGTGGCTGGGCAATATACTACGTGGCTCTGTGCTGTATACTACGTCACTGGGCAATATACTACGTGGCTGTGCAATATACTACGTAGCTGTGCAATATACTTCGTGACTGGGCAATATACTACGTCGCTGTGCAATATACTACGTGACTGGGCAATATACTATGTGGCTCTGCGATGTATACTACGTCACTGGGCAATATACTACGTGGCTGTGCAATATACTACGCAGCTGTGCAATATACTTCGTGACTGGGCAATATACTACGTCGCTGGGCAATATACTACGTGGCTGGGCAATATACTACGTGGCTGGGCAATATACTACGTCACTGGGCAATATACTACGTGGCTGTGCAATATACTACGTCACTGGGCAATATACTACGTGGCTGGGCAATATTTTACGTGGCTCTGTGCTGTATACTACGTCACTGGGCAATATACTACGTGACTGGGCAATATACTACATGGCTGGGCAATATACTACGTGGCTGTGCAATATACTACGTCACTGGGCAATATACTACGTGGCTGGGCAATATACTATGTGGCTCTGTGCTGTATACTACATCACTGGGCAATATACTACGTGACTGGGCAATATACTACATGGCTGGGCAATATACTACGTGGCTGGGCAATATACTACGTGGCTGGGCAATATACTACGTGGCTGGGCAATATACTACGTGGCTGGGCAATATACTACGTGGCTGGGCAATATACTACGTGGCTGGGCAATATACTACGTGGCTGGGCAATATACTATGTGGCTCTGTGCTGTATACTACGTGGCTGGGCAATATACTACGTGGCTGGGCAATATACTACGTGGCTGGGCAATATACTACGTGGCTGGGCAATATACTACGTGGCTGGGCAATATACTACGTGGCTGGGCAATATACTACGTGACCTGGGCAATATACTACGTGAACTGGGCAATATACTACGTGGACATGCATATTCTAGAATAACCGATGCGTTAGAATCGGGCCACCATCTAGTATATATATATATTTTTTTTTTTTCGGATTTTTTTTAATGTAAAAATGACTAAAGCAACAAAAACACATGACAGCAATCGCCATATGAGTAGAACATGTCTAAGAAAATATATTTCTCACGTGTATTAGTAATATACTATACCAGACCCATCGTCGCAAAGCAGAGACAAACAAACAGGGAAAAACAACCATATTGCCATAATGGTTAGGTGTGTATATCGTCGCAAAGCAGAGACAAACAAACAGGGAAAAACAACCATATTGCCATAATGGTTAGGTGTGTATATATATATATATATATATATATATATATACACACCTAACCATTATGGCAATATGGTTGTTTTTCCCTGTTTGTTTGTCTCTGCTTTGCGACGATATACACACCTAACCATTATGGCAATATGGTTGTTTTTCCCTGTTTGTTTGTCTCTGCTTTGCGACGATATACACACCTAACCATTATGGCAATATGGTTGTTTTTCCCTGTTTGTTTGTCTCTGCTTTGCGACGATGGGTCTGGTATAGTATATTACTAATACACGTGAGAAATATATTTTCTTAGACATGTTCTACTCATATGGCGATTGCTGTCATGTGTTTTTGTTGCTTTAGTCATTTTTACATTAAAAAAAATCCGAAAAAAATCCAGGTATGGTTAAAAAAACAACACAAAAAGACATTTGTGCTAACTCACATCTTCTGGTCATGTGTCATGTCCTGGAATTATGGGGTTCTGGCTCTTCGTTAAATCCCTGATCCACAAGATACTGTACTCTGAGGTTTCTCTGGATAGTTTGATCTATAATCTCAACGTTCCTCCCAGGAAATCGGTAGAGAGTCCTCTAAACTTCTCCTTCATAAGTCAGCACCTCATGCCTGATTGCTCTCCATTGGAAGAAGAACACCCGCTCTTTTCAGGACTTGCTCCGCAGAATTTCTGATATTAGGAGGATGGAATATATGATGGCTTTTGAATGCAGGGATTGAATTATTTGAGTCACTTTGGGCGCCCTGGGATTATTTTGGGGCTCAACACAATGGATCTTTCATGCTCTCTGTGTTTCTGTCTTTTGTCAGTCCTTGGTTATGTTATAGATTTAACATGGCAGGGTAATAGAATCTAGTATTACGTTGATTGCTTATGTTATGGGTTTGCTGTAATGTTGCCGGTAGTTGTCTGTGCGATCTCGCTTGTTTATTCGCGCCCATGGATACAAGTATCATTGCGTTTCACTCTGCCATACAAACGTCATGTGAATGCGGTTTCTTCAATCACTGAGCACAGCCATGTCAACAAAGACCAGGGGCAGCAGTGGAGAGGATTTTCTGGAGTAGCAGGGGATAAGTAAAGGTACCTTCACACTGAACAACATTACAACGATAACGATAGCGATCCGTGATGTTGCAGCGTCCTGGATAGCAATATCGTTGTGTTTGACACGCAGCAGCGAGCTGGATCCCGCTGTGACATCGCTGGTCGGAGCTGAAAGTCTGGAACTTTATTTCGTCGCTGGATCACCCGCTGACATCGCTGAATCGGCGTGTGTGATGCCGATCCAGCAATGTGTTCACTGGTAACCAGGGTAAATATCGGGTTACTAAGCGCAGGGCCGCACTTAGTAACCCGATGTTTATCCTGGTTACCATTGTAAATGTAAAAAAAAAAAAAAAACACATACTCACATTCCAGTGCCTGTCACGTCCCCGGCGTCCGCTTCCCTGCACTCCTCCTGCATCCTGTGTCAGCGCCGGCCGGCCGTAAAGCAGAGCACAGCGGTGACGTCACCGCTCTGCTTTACAGCCGGCGCTTACACAGGATGCAGGAGGAGTGCAGGGAAGCGGACGCCGGGGACGTGACAGGCACCGGAATGTGAGTATGTGTTTTTTTTTTTTTTTTTACATTTACAATGGTAACCAGGGTAAACATCGGGTTATTAAGTGCGGCCCTGTGCTTAGTAACCCGATGCTTACCCTGGTTACCCGGGGACTTCGGCATCGTTGGTCGCTGGAGAGCTGTCTGTGTGACAGCTCCCCAGCGACCACACAACGACTTTCCAACGATCACGGCCAGGTCGTATCGCTGGTCGTGATCGTTGGAAAGTTGCTGAGTGTGACGCTACCCTAAAACTCAAGTTCTGATTTTTAGTGACAGCAAACTGGTGGAATAAAAAGAAATAAACCTGGAAAACCCCTTACAGATGGTAAAATAAGTGGTGTGTAATAAACTCTCATTCCATCCACTCCAGACTTACCGCTACATATTCAGGAATAGAGAGCTGGTCCTCGGGAAGGCCGCTCAGATTATCATAGGCTTCCTTGGTCAGCTCCAGGTCACGTAAGCCGCGGCGTATACTCCCCGCCCGCTCTCTCAGATGCTGATTGGTTTCTTCCGACTGTTTCAGCCTTGACAGTATTGTTTCCATTTCCTTTTTCATTTGTTCTTGATGTTTTCTAAACACAATGGAAATGTTACATTAGCTTGACCCATGTGTGAACCAGCACTTAGAGGCTTGGCAAAAAAACACTTAGGCATAGGTTTATTAATTCCACCTTACACCTGGCACATCATCGGCTTGGTCTTGTTTATCAAGCAGTGTGGCAGATTGGAGCCTCTTCTAGACAGAAGACTTCCTCCCGCCACCTCTTTGTTGGGTTACTTCAGGACATGGTTTGCCACAATTTGGGGCATTCGTAAATATACAGCTATTAGAACTGCCACCAAAGTGACATGTACAACCAGGTTCAGAATTCTTGGTTGCTGTTACAAGTGCTTCTCACTAAATTAATGCAAAAGGAGCCCTGACCAAGTATTGAGTGCATTTACTGAACATACATCTCAGTAAGCCAACATTTCAGATTTTAAAATCATTATTTCAAGCTGGTGTTATAAAGTATTGTAATTTACTGAGATAATGACTTTTTGGTTTTCATTGGCTGTAAGCCATAATCATCAACATTAACAGAAATAAACACTTGAAATAGATCACTCTGCTTGTAATGACTATATAATATAGGAATTTCACTTTTTGTATTGAAGAACTGAAATAAATGAACTTTTTGATGATATTCTAATTTTGTGAGAAACACTTGTAATTTTTTTCTAAATATTAAAGCCACCTTCAACAAAGTGGGGGTACATAAATATAATGGTTCAAACAGGTACACAGGTTTTCTAATGGATATAATCTGCATTTTTGCCTTAAAATGTTTGCCAAACATGACATAATTGCTATAGAAACCCATTGTTCTAGTGTTTGAGCAGTGTTTCCATTAGCCCCTAAATTACAGTAACATGCTCGTATACTTGGGAATGATGTCATTAAGAGTATGACCCCGAGCATCTCTTACATGATACATCCAGAATTCATGTATATATTAGAATTGTTTGTTTTAACAACCCAAATATTAAAATCAAAAGAATAGTCGGCTTCACTGAACCAAAAAAAAAAAAAAAAAATAGATGTGCTGTGTAGCAAAAAATAGTATTTCTATCCCTTCCAAATTATGCTTGGAAGCACCATCTGAAATAATAAATCCTGAGCAGCTATTCAACAAGGGAATTTTCTAATCTGAAAATTAATAACTATGAACCGAAACAAAGATATAACGTTACAGGATAAATCAAGTGCGGTCAATTATCCCAAATCAAAAAGCAATACACAATCATAAGAGGAAATAAAAGAGAACATGCGGGGGATACAAAGATAATCCTGGCTACAAACCACCCAAAGATGTTTAGACCGAAGACTAATATGCTGACCGCATGGGACTGTCAGACCCCATGAAATATTGTATGGGCCGCACAGGCCGGGCTCTCCACAGTCAACATCCACTACTGGAATGATCATTGTAAAGCACACACACAAGGATTGGATTGCATTACCTCTTCTACGGAGTGATGGGAAAGAATCATAGAATGTTAGAGTTGGAAGGAACTCAAGGGTCAGAATGTACAGAGAAAAAAACGGAAGCATATTTTCGAAACCCTGTGGCAGTATACACATTGATTTGTGCTGATATTCTATATTTAGCTGATGATTATAAACGGAATCTGTCAGCAGATGTTTTGAGAGCAGCATAATGTAGGGGCAGAGACTCCGATTCCAGCGATTTGTCACTTACTGGGTTGCTTGTTGCAATTTTAAAGGGAATCTGTCAGCAGATTTTGCCGCTATAAGATGCGGCCACCGTCTTTCAGGGCTTATATTCAGCATTCTATAATGCTGTATATAAGCCCCTGGTCTGACCTGCAAGAGAAGAAAAATATGTTATATTATACTGACCCGGGGGGCGGTCCTGTGCGGTCCAGTCCGATAGGTGTCGCAGGTCCGGGTCCAACACCTCTCATCTTCAGACGCCGCTCTCCTGCTTCTTCCACGCTCCCCGGCATCAAGGCTCTTGCGCAGGTGTACTTCTCTGTCCTGTTGAGGGCACAGTAAAGTACTATAGTGTGCAGGCGCCGGGCCTCTCTGACCTTTACCGGCGCCTGCGCACTGCAGTACTCTACGGTGCCCTCAACAGGACAGAGAAGTACACTTACGCAAGAGTGCCGCACCTGCGACACCCATCGGACCGAACAGCCCTCCTGGGTGAGTATAATAAAAACTTATTTTTCTTCACTTGCAGGTTGGACCGGAGGCTTATATACAGCATTATAGAATGTATATAAGCCCTGGCCACACCTTATAGCGGCAAAATCTGCTGACAGGTTCCCTTTAATCAAACACTGTTTTATGTTGTTCAAGGTCTACCAGTTCTCTGAATGCTGAGCTCTATATAATCCCATCCCCACCACTGATTGGCTGCTTTTTGCGTATACTGTGCAGAGGCATAAGGCTTCTAATCAGTGGTGGGTGCGTGTTTGGACTACCTCGTGGCAGGTTTACTAGTCCTCTAGTAATAATCTCCTGCTGATCAACACTAAATTACTTACTGGTAATTTACCTTTCCAGAACCCATGATAGCACCACCTGAGAGGGGATCTGCCTTTGAGAGTATGTGCACAGGTTGCAGATTTGGGTGCAGAATTCTCTGCACAAAATCTGCATCTCCTGGCAGAAAATGCAGCTGCGTTTTTTATGTGTTTTTTAATGCATTTTTTAATGCTTTTTCAATGCGTTTTTGAAAGCTAAATAAAGATGTATTACTGAACAAAAAAAAAAAGATTTGCGATATCATTAATTGTCCAACCTTCTCTTTTACATTTGTCCAACCCACACTCCATTCACACAGATAGGCAGATAGATAGACAGATAGATATATATAAATATAGACAGATAGATATAAATATAGATATACGGATGGATAGATAGATCTAGAGATATATACATAGATCGATAGATATTATCTATCTATAGATCTATCATCTATCTATCTATCTCATTCTATCTATATCTATCTATCTATCTCATTCTATCTATCTATAGATAGATAGATATGGGGTAGATAGAAGGAATGAGATAGATATCTACACTGTGTGCAGAATTATTAGGCAAGTTGTATTTTGATCACATGATACTTTTTATACATGTTGTTCTACTCCAAGCTGTTCAGGCTTGAGAGCCAACTACCAATTAAGTAAATCAGGTGATGTGCATCTCTGTAATGAGGAGGGGTGTTGTCTAATGACATCAACACCCTATATACGTTGTGCTTAATTTTTAGGCAACTTCCTTTTTCCTTTGGCAAAATGGGTCAGAAGAGAGATTTGACGGGCTCTGAAAAGTCCAAAATTGTGAGATGTCTTGCAGAGGGATGCAGGAGTCTTGAAATTGCAGTAACAAAAAGCACAAGGTGTGCGATACTCAGGGACATGGCCAAGGTAAGGAAGGCTGGAAAACGACCACCTTCGAACAAGAAACATAAGATGAAACGTCAAGACTGGGCCAAGAAATATCTTAAGACTGACTTTCCAAAGGTTTTATGGACTGATGAAATGAGAGTGACTCTTGATGGGCCAGATGGATGGGCCAGAGGTTGGATCAATAAAGGGTAACGAGCTCCACTCCGACTCAGAGGCCAGCAAGGTGGAGGTGGGGTACTGGCATGGGCTGGTATCATCAAAGATGAACTTGTGGGACCTTTTCGGGTTGAGGATGGAGTGAAGCTCAACTCCCAGACCTACTGCCAGTTTCTGGAAGACAACTTCTTCAAGCAGTGGTACAGGAAGAAGTCGGTATCGTTCAAGAAAAACATGATTTTCATGCAGGACAATGCTCCATCACATGCCTCCAACTACTCCACAGCGTGGCTGGCCAGTAAAGGTCTCAAAGAAGAAAAAATAATGACATGGCCCCCTTGTTCACCTGATCTGAACCCCATAGATAACCTGTGGTCCCTCATAAAATGTGAGATCTACAGGGAGGGAAAACAGTCCACTTCTAGGAACAGTGTCTGGGAGGCTGTGGTGGCTGCTGCACGCAATGTTGATCGTAAACAGATCAAGCAACTGGGAGAATCTATAGAAGGAAGGCTGTTGAGTGTCATCATAAAGAAAGGTGGCTATATTGGTCACTAATTTTTTTTGTTTTGTTTTTGCATGTCAGAAATGTTTATTTCTAAATTTTGTGCAGTTATATTGGTTTCCCTGGTGAAAATAAACAAGTGAGTTTGGAATATATTTGGTTTTTATTAAGTTGCCTAATAATTCTGCACAGTAATAGTTGCCTGCACAAACAGATATCCTCCTAAGATAGCCAAATCTAAAAAAAAAACACCCCAACTTCCAAAAATATTAAGCTTTGATATTTATGAGTCTTTTGGGTTGATTGAGAACATAGTTGTTGATTAATAATAAAAATAAACCTCTAAAATACAACTTGCCTAATAATTCTGCACACAGTATCTATAGATAGATGTAGTAGAAAACGGATAGATGTAGATAGATATATGGATAGCTATATCTATAAATAAATAATCTTTATTTTTATATAGCGCTAACATATTCCGCAGCGCTTTACAGTTTTGCACACATTATCATCACTGTCCCCGATGGGGCTCACAATCTAAATTCCCTATCAGTAGGTCTTTGGAATATGGGAGGAAACCGGAGTGCCCGGAGGAAACCCAAGTAAACACGGGGAGAACCCAGGACTCCAGCGCTGCAAAGCTGCAGTGCTATCCACTGCACCACCGTGCTGCGTATGGGAAAGAGAATTAGAGCAGCACAAAGAAAGAGTCCAGGTGCAGAGCCCCCCAGGCAAATACCAAACCTCAATTATAAAAATCCAGAAAAATTGGAGGCAGCACACCATTTGTAGTGAAAAGGAGCTATTTAATCAGCCCAAAAAGCGACGTTTCGGTCCCAACAGGAACTTTTCTGAAGCCTTTCTATATCTATGTATGTATATATCTATCTAACATTTATCCATATATCTTTCTACATCTATCCATAGATATATATATCTATAGATCTATGAATAGATATATCTATCTATCCCATTCCTTCTATTATTATTATTAATTAGATGGATAGATAGATCTACATATAGATAGATCGATAGATATATCTATCTATAGATATACCGTATGTATGGATAGATATAGCTATGGATAGATATACCTATGGATAGATGTAGATAGATATATGGATAGTTAGATAGAAGTATGGATAGATATATCTTTATCTATCTATAAATATATCTATAGATAGATTATCCATAGATATATAATAGCAAGGCCAATGTTTATTAATGAACGTTTCATTAAAAAAAAAAAAAAAAAACGGGAAAAAAATGGCGTGGGCTCCCGGTCAATTTTCTGCGCCAGAGGGGGAAAGCCGACGGCCGGGGGCCAATATTTGTAGCCTGGGAAGGGGGTAATACCCAAGGATCTTCCCAGGCTATGAATATCAGCCCGCAGCTGTCTGTGTTGCCTTTACTGGCTATTAAAATAGGGGGACCCCCTCCCCCCAAAAAAAAATGACGTGGGGTCCCCATATATTTTATAGCCAGAAAGGCTATGCAGACACCTGTGGGCTGATATTCATAGCCTAGAGAGGGGCCATGGATATTTGCCCCCACCCCCCTACAAATACCCGCCCCCAGCCTCCCCAGAAATGGCGCATCTGTAAGATGTGCAAATTCCGGCACTTAGCCCCTCTATTCCCACTCCTCTGTAGCGGTGGGATATGGGGTAATAAGGGATTAATGTCATCCTTGTAAGGTGACATTAAGCCCGGTTAATAATGGAGAGGAGTCAATAAGACGCCTATCCATTCTTAATCCTATAGCAGTGAAAGAGTTAAAAAAATAAAGACACAGCCAGAAAAAAGTATTTTAATATTCTTAATTTCACCATACTTACCATACTCGATCGCCTGCAAAAAATTAAAAATAATAAACATACCGTATACTCCCTTTCCGCTGTTGTCCAATTAGTATCGAGCGTCCCACGACGATCTCCCCTATAGAACAGTGACATCGGGTGATGTCACTGCTCTATAGGGCCTCCAGTGACCCAATGACAGGGGACAATGGCCCCTGCAGTGCATCACTGAAGAGGTTACCTGAGTTCAGGGTCTCACTTTATGTCAAAGTTGCGTGGGAATTTTCCCACACAGCAGTGCCACAAGTAAGAGTAGGAACTATTTCTCACAGCGGCGGAGGGATACAGTGTGGAAGGATACCTTGTCATTGTATTCCCGAAGCCCCAGGAGAGCGGTCACATCAGCTGATGTGGCAGCTCTCCATGGGAGATCGTCGTGGGACACTCGTTTTAATTGGATATCTGTGGATCAGGGAGTATATTGTTTGTATATTATTTTACTATTTTTTTTTTTACAGGTGAGCAATGGCTTCGGGGATCAAGGTGATGGTGAGTGTGTACTCTATGCTGTATGTACTGTATGTGTTGTGTATATGTACTGTATGTCCATATGTATGTATTGTATGTTGTATGTACTGTATGTTGCATGTTGTACGTTGCATGTACTGTATGTTGCATGTACTGTATGTTGCATGTACTGTATGTTGCAAGTTGCATGTACTGCAAGTTGCATGTACTGTGTGTTGCATGGTGTATGTTGCATGTTGTATGCACTGTATGTTGCATGTTGTATGTACTGTATGTTGCATGTTGTATGTTGCATGTACTGTATGTTGCATGTTGTATGTACTGTATGTTGCATGTTGTATGTACTGTATGTTATATGTTCTATATGTCTATATGCATGTACTGTATATGTGTTGTTTTTTTTTTACATTCAACACCTTAGCCTGATGATGGAACTACTACTGTCCCGTCATTGGCTAATGTGTCAATCACTGTCACTGTGGCAGGCATAGCCCGATGGGACTACAAATCGATGCCTGCACACACACACACAACCCTTCGCACACACCCGGACAGCCCCACACAGCACCGCACACCAACACACAGCCCGCAGACCCCCCGGACAGCCCCGGCAGATCCTCGGACAGCCCACATACCCTGCCCACACACACATACACAGTCACCACCCACACATCTTCCCTCCTCCCGAACTGCAGCGTTTCTCGCACCCACATCTGCAGCAAAACTGCAGATCTTTTTTACATCTGCGGTTTTGCTGCAGATGTCCCCGACTTAATCCAAGTCTATGGGTGCAGAAACGCTGCAGCTCCGCACAAAAGAAGTGACATGCTGAGGAAAAAAAAAAGCTGCGTTTCGGTGCAGAGTTTTCCACAGCATGTGCACATCAAGTCTGCGGTTCCCATAGACTTACATTGGCTGTGCACTACACTGCAGATTTGATGCAATTCCGCATGGCAAAAGACGCTGTGGATCTGCAATCAAATTCCCCAACGTGTGCACACAGCCTGAAAAAGAGGAACCTACAGAATAAAAGGGCGACGTCTCTTCACTGGATCAGTTGTTCACAGAGCATGAGAAAACACCACGTAATAGTTATATACACCATCAAAGAACAACTCGATTTTTTTCTTCTAAACACTGCTTTAATTCAACACTATGAATGAAACAAAATTACCACCAATCCAGTGATGGGGAAAAATATAAGGGTGCTGTCATAGGTTCTGGAAAATCCTATTAGTGCTAAGTAATGTAGTCTTTTCCTATCACCCATGACAGCACCACCTGAGAGATATACAGAGAAACTTAAACTTAGGGCAGGACCAAGCCTGTAGAACCCCTCTAAAGGAGAGATCAACAGAAGATCCCAAACTAAGCCTATAAGGTCTATAGAGGGTACAAGGTGAAGACTGTGTCGCAGTCCTACATTGTTAGATGGAGACAGCTGCTTTCTCTGCCCAGGAGGTTGAAATGGCCCTAGTACAAAGAGTTTTCAGGTCTCCTGGAACTGCCTTATTACTTGCAGAATAGTCTAACCTTATAGCCACTTTAATCTAGATAATCCATCTAGCTAGTGTGCTTTTAGAGGCTTTAAGACCTTTTTATTTTTAAGGTCTTTGAAAGGAACTAATAGCAACTGACGTCTTTACCATGCTGTTGTGGCCGAGATAAACTCTCAGACTTCTAACATCTAAAGTGGTAATGCTCTTCTTTTGGAGTCCCAGGATTAGCACAGAAAGAAGGGGGCACAATCTCCTGACTTCTATGGAACTTGGAAGCTGCTTTGGGAAGATAGGCCGGTATTAGAATGACCCTACGTACTAGGCTCTGTGCAAAGGAATAGCAGACAAAGCTTAAATGTCACTAACCCTCCATTCTGAAGCCAGGGCCATCTGGAGAATAGTCTTTAGTGTAAGGACGTTGAATCCATGCGTTTAAACAAAGACTTTGTTATAGCTGCCAGATTCAGATCTCAGGGTGCCCACTTTGGATTGGAAATAGGCTTAAATCCAAATCTCGCCTTAATGAGAAATTCAACGGTTATCGGCCAGATCATACTTCTATAAAAGCACCCAGGGCCAATACCTGGACCTTAAGAGTACTAATGGATAGTCCTTATTTTAGCCCCTTCTGGAGCAATTTGACTCTATCTTCTACACCTGCCCCTGACCTGGTCAGAGATTCCTTCCATGTCCTGCCATATATTTTTGTCATTACTGCAGTGTGATTAAATTTGGCAAAGAACTATCTTTTAGAAGCTTATTTTCAGGGTGGATTTGATTTAAATCTAACTGATTTAAATCATGATTTAAATCACGATTTAAATCACTAGTCAGTAAGGCTTGATTTAAATCAGTGATTAAATCAAAGTTTCTACCTAAACTAGTTCTTGCTACTTTAACATGCAAGTAGATGAAGATTTTTAGAATCACTTTTTATATTACTTTTTTCTCCCCAGTTTAATGGGTTAATCATTCATATTTGGACACCACTGTTCTGTTGAACTTAGGAAGGAGAAAAATAATCCTGACCTTAATAACAATTTAAATAGATTTATTCAACTGAAACAATAACAACATTACAGCATAAGTTATTTGCTTAAACAAACATCCATGTTTGTTAACTAATTTGGCTAAGCAAAATATATATATATTATAAGAAACTTAGACTGTCAGCCCAGCCGACACATGAAAAACTTAAATACTACTGTCCCTGCTGTCCTCTGTAGCTCACTTGTCGTCATCTTCATCATCATCATCTTCTTCTTTGTTCCTATTCATAATCTGGAAAAGAAAAACAAGCTTTCCTGCTTTATTGGGTCCCAACCGATTTCTCAATTTAGAATGAATGAGTCCAAAGGAAGAGAATATTCTTTCAACGCCTGCAGAAGAAGCTACTGCTGTTAAAAGTGAAATCATTACTTGAACAGTCTCTAAATCCAAGCGCTTAAGTGACTTCCACCAGTTTACTGGTGTGACCTTCCTTAAAATATCTTCAGCAAACATATATTTCTTGAATGGTTCCCCCTTAGCTCTGAAGTTTATTATAGTTGGCATTAAAGATGGATGATTGCTGGATACCCATGTCATAGCTAACTCCTCTTCCTCAGCACTTAGGTTTTGACCCTGATATTGGATATTGACAATATTTGCCAAAAATGAGCTGGAGTCAGTGCTTGTCCCATTCGTTTGTTTACTGCTTGTAATTTAATTCTGTACATGTGTAGTTCTGTTTTTAAGTGTTCACTCAGTTCCTTCCAAATTTCAACAGCATCCGCAATAAAACAGCTATTTTTCTGTATTTTGTTTAAAGCTTGAGAGATGGGTTTCAGGAAGCTCAGCATATGTTCAACATTTCTCTTAAGCCCAATGTTGAGGATTTTGGCCGTGACAGTGCCATCTATTTTATCTCGATTTTCTTCACAAAGTGTCATCAGAATAGGCCAGTTTTTGATATACTGCTCAAAACAGTCCACCACAGAGTTCCATCTAACATCTTGTGGGAGCGTTAGCTTGGTTCCACCCATCCTTTTCAGAGCTGCTGCAGCAAAATGATTATTAAGGAAGTATTTAGCAATTTCAACAACATTAGCCTTTATTTCTGGAACACTTAAGTCTTTGGCTAAGAGGTGCAGCAAATGAGCACTGCAACCATATGTTATTAGCAGCTTTGTATTCCCTCCCTGCTCTTCTAAATCTCTTCTCATCTTGGATACGTTTGCAGCATTGTCAGTGACCAAACTGCGTACTAGACATTTGAATTTTTGTTCACATGTTGTTATAGCTTTTACTGCCACTTCTTGTAAGTATTCTGCTGTGTGTGCATTTCCTGACGTATCAGTTGTTTGTGCAAGGAAGACTTTACCTTCTTCTGTTGTTATACAAGCACATACAATAGGATCATTGTGGACATTACTCCACCCATCAATACTTAGGTTAACAATTTTACCCTCCAGAGCTGTTGCACATTGCTCCATTTCTCTGTCATACACTTGATCCAGCAGTTTCCCTGCAACATCAGCTCTGCTGGGTGGACTGTATCCTGGTCTCAGTGACTGAACCATATTAATGAAATGTGGGTTCTCAGTCAGACAGAAAGAAGAGTTTGTTGCACAAATAAACTGGGCAATTTTTTCATCAATCAACTCTTTTTCTAATCTGCTAGTTCTTATCACAAACCTATCTATGGTGGTTCCAGGAGGTAAAGGTTTTTTCTTCCTTTTGGGTGATGGTGATATGTGGCTGTGGGTGTCTGATGATGATGCTGCTGCTAATGAAGCACTATCCTGGATGGATAACTCTGAAACTGTAGAACAGGATGATGGTGATCTTGGAGGTGGATAGTTTCCAGAATCCATGAATTCCCCTAAACAAAAAAAGTCAATGCTGTTATTTTATTGTTTATACAATTTCTGCTTATTGTACACAACACATCACTGCCTCTGCCCCAAAAGGAATATTTGTTTTTCTTCATAACTGTACCAAATGACAGTAACATGCAGTAATAATAAGAAATATAATTTTTCTCACACATGACAGTTCAGTCTTTAGAAATAGGATTCAATAAAAATGTTCACCAACCTGAAGATCCTGCCTGTTCAGAAGTGTTTCTTTGGTCATCTTCATCACCGCACTTCTCATGATGTTGCCTCATTCGCGCCACCAGGCCTTGCATCTCTTTGTTGCATCGTTTGCATTTTGCACGCATGCCTGCCTTACCGATAGGCGAAGGAGCTTCATTAAAATATTCCCAAACTGGGTCTCTTTTACGGCCTGCTGCCATTATAAGGAAAGAATGTAATAAACCTCAGATAGTACACACAAACAGATCCAGACTTGTCTGTCTGTGGCTATGCTGCAGTATTGTGCTCAAAGTTTCACTTTCATTTTCTTGTCTGCTTGCCCTTCCTCCTCCTCACACTTAGATTCACATTCTTCTTGTGCTGTGCAGATCTATTCCACTCCAAACAATCAGAAACATATTGTCTAACTTCTTGGACTTGGCACTGAAGGGGTTGATTCTGTATTCATAGGTTTGTAGAACAATAGGATTAAGGTCTTTTTCTCAACTCTGTTCATGTTGTAACATTTTTGCCGTGAAGAAGAGGCTGGGACCTCTGCGGAGTCAAATTCAGTTTTGAGAACTGCGTAAGTAAAGCGAGCATCTGTGATAATATAGGAGAGAAACTGCCCACTAATCCTACAGAAACCTCTGGAAGAGCATGGCATTGTGAATGTTACACATATACAGCCTTTATTCTACTGAGCTAAACAACTCAGCTTTATCTCATGATGGAAGAACCTTTGGATGGTAAAATATTTTCCTCAAAAAGCAGTTTATTGAAAAAAATCCGATTTAAATAAAAAAAAAATCCGATTTAAATAAAAAAAATCCGATTTTTTTTGATTTTTTTTTAAAAAAACATTGATTTTTATCCACCCTGCTTATTTTCAAATTCCATGCCGTTAAATACATAGTAACATAGTAACATAGTTAGTAAGGCCGAAAAAAGACATTTGTCCATCCAGTTCAGCCTATATTCCATCATAATAAATCCCCAGATCTACGTCCTTCTACAGAACCTAATTGTATGATACAATATTGTTCTGCTCCAGGAAGACATCCAGGCCTCTCTTGAACCCCTCGACTGAGTTCGCCATCACCACCTCCTCAGGCAAGCAATTCCAGATTCTCACTGCCCTAACAGTAAAGAATCCTCTTCTATGTTGGTGGAAAAACCTTCTCTCCTCCAGACGCAAAGAATGCCCCCTTGTGCCCGTCACCTTCCTTGGTATAAACAGATTCTCAGCGAGATATTTGTATTGTCCCCTTATATAGTTATACATGGTTATTAGAACGCCCCTCAGTCGTCTTTTTTCTAGACTAAATAATCCTAATTTCGCTAATCTATATGGGTATTGTAGTTCTCCCATCCCCTTTATTAATTTTGTTGCCCTCCTTTGTACTCTCTCTAGTTCCATTATATCCTTCCTGAGCACCGGTGCCCAAAACTGGACACAGTACTCCATGTGCGGTCTAACTAGGGATTTGTACAGAGGCAGTATAATGCTCTCATCATGTGTATCCAGACCTCTTTTAATGCACCCCATGATCCTGTTTGCCTTGGCAGCTGCTGCCTGGCACTGGCTGCTCCAGGTAAGTTTATCATTAACTAGGATCCCCAAGTCCTTCTCCCTGTCAGATTTACCCAGTGGTTTCCCATTCAGTGTGTAATGGTGATATTGATTCCTTCTTCCCATGTGTATAACCTTACATTTATCATTGTTAAACCTCATCTGCCACCTTTCAGCCCAAGTTTCCAACTTATCCAGATCCATCTGTAGCAGAATACTATCTTCTCTTGTATTAACTGCTTTACATAGTTTTGTATCATCTGCAAATATCGATATTTTACTGTGTAAACCTTCTACCAGATCATTAATGAATATGTTGAAGAGAACAGGTCCCAATACCGACCCCTGCGGTACCCCACTGGTCACAGCGACCCAGTTAGAGACTATACCATTTATAACCACCCTCTGCTTTCTATCACTAAGCCAGTTACTAACCCATTTACACACATTTTCCCCCAGACCAAGCATTCTCATTTTGTGTACCAACCTCTTGTGCGGCACGGTATCAAACGCTTTGGAAAAATCGAGATATACCACGTCCAATGACTCACCGTGGTCCAGCCTATAGCTTACCTCTTCATAAAAACTGATTAGATTGGTTTGACAGGAGCGATTTCTCATAAACCCATGCTGATATGGAGTTAAACAGTTATTCTCATTGAGATAATCCAGAATAACATCCCTCAAAAACCCTTCAAATATTTTACCAACAATAGAGGTTAGACTTACTGGCCTATAATTTCCAGGTTCACTTTTAGAGCCCTTTTTGAATATTGGCACCACATTTGCTATGCGCCAATCCTGCGGAACAGACCCTGTCGCTATAGAGTCCCTAAAAATAAGAAATAATGGTTTATCTATTACATTACTTAGTTCTCTTAGTACTCGTGGGTGTATGCCATCTGGACCCGGAGATTTATCTATTTTAATCTTATTTAGCCGGTTTCGCACCTCTTCTTGGGTTAGATTGGTGACCCTTAATATAGGGTTTTCATTGTTTCTTGGGATTTCACCTAGCATTTCATTTTCCACCGTGAATACCGTGGAGAAGAAGGTGTTTAATATGTTAGCTTTTTCCTCGTCATCTACAACCATTCTTTCCTCACTATTTTTTAAGGGGCCTACATTTTCAGTTTTTATTCTTTTACTATTGATATAGTTGAAGAACAGTTTGGGATTAGTTTTACTCTCCTTAGCAATGTGCTTCTCTGTTTCCTTTTTGGCAGCTTTAATTAGTTTTTTAGATAAAGTATTTTTCTCCCTATAGTTTTTTAGAGCTTCAATGGTGCCATCCTGCTTTAGTAGTGCAAATGCTTTCTTTTTACTGTTAATTGCCTGTCTTACTTCTTTGTTTAGCCACATTGGGTTTTTCCTATTTCTAGTCCTTTTATTCCCACAAGGTATAAACCGCTTACACTGCCTATTTAGGATGTTCTTAAACATTTCCCATTTATTATCTGTATTCTTATTTCTGAGGATATTGTCCCAGTCTACCAGATTAAGGGCATCTCTAAGCTGGTCAAACTTTGCCTTCCTAAAGTTCAGTGTTTTTGTGACTCCCTGACAAGTCCCCCTAGTGAAAGACAGGTGAAACTGTACAATATTGTGGTCGCTATTTCCTAGATGCCCAACCACCTGCAGATTTGTTATTCTGTCAGGTCTATTAGATAGTATTAGGTCTAAAAATGCTGCTCCTCTGGTTGGATTCTGCACCAATTGTGAAAGATAATTTTTCTTGGTTATTAGCAGAAACCTATTGCCTTTATGGGTTTCACAGGTTTCTGTTTCCCAGTTAATATCCGGGTAGTTAAAGTCCCCCATAACCAGGACCTCATTATGGGTTGCAGCTTCATCTATCTGCTTTAGAAGTAGACTTTCCATGGTTTCTGTTATATTTGGGGGTTTGTAACAGACCCCAATGAGAATTTTGTTACCATTTTTCCCTCCATGAATTTCGACCCATATGGACTCGACATCCTCATTTCCTTCGCTAATATCCTCCCTTAAAGTGGCCTTTAGACAAGACTTTACATAGAGACAAACCCCTCCTCCTCTCCGATTTTTACGATCCTTTCTAAACAGACTGTAACCCTGTAAGTTAACTGCCCAGTCATAGCTTTCATCTAACCATGTCTCGGTTATTCCCACTATGTCAAAGTTACCTGTAGATATTTCTGCTTCTAGTTCTTCCATCTTGTTTGTCAGGCTTCTGGCGTTTGCGATCATGCAGTTTAGAGGATTTTGTTTTGTTCCAATCTCCTCGCTGTGGATTGTTTTAGAAATGTTCTTACCTCCCTTCTGAGTATGTTTTCCTGGGTCGTCTTTGTTCAAGTCTAATGTTTTTCTTCTACTGTTCCAAAGTTTCTTTGAGGATGGAAACTTTGGAACAGTAGATCTGGAATCTCTGGCAAGACCCAAGGCTCGGTGACTGATATTATTCTCCTCCAGTAAAACAGAGGTCACTTGGGAAAAGAATTGGGCTATCAGGATTACCCTTGCGCAATCTTCCCTAATCCTTTTTAGAACTGCTAGGAAGAGCATCACAGGAAAAAGGCATATGACAGGCCGAAATCCCAGTTGAGCAGGAAGGCATCCACTGATTGATGCTCGGCCCTGGGATCCAATGAACAGAATTTTCTCACCTTCCTGTTCTGTCTGTAATAAGATCTACAGTATGGCTGGAAGCCCCACTGTTTCAGTTGGATGTGGCTCAAAAAGTCTGCTTGCAATTCTCTTTCCTCTTCATGTGAGGCGCTGTAACGAAAGAGGTGAGACTGCCATCTGAAATATCTGATCAGACATGTCATTAGTGATCTGGGTCTAGTTCCCCCTGATTGTTTATGTAAGCTACGTTTTGATTTTGACTAGATGAAGGGAGCTTTCTTAGAGACTACCTTACTGCTAACAGATTTTTTAGGTTGGAGGATCCGGATCTTTCTTCCATCGTCGATCAGGCTTAGCAGAGGACGTCTCCCAGAAGTACCCCGTATCCCTGAGGGCTTGTATCTGCAGCAATGACCCACGATATCTGATTCATCCAAGGTACTCCTCTGCATAGACTTTTTGTGTCCAACCAGCAGCGGAAAGTGAGTCACTGTTGAAGAAAGAGTACGTTTTCCAACCAACTTCAAAGCATATTTGTTTGCCAGAATCTCCCATTGCAACACTCGGGAGTGTATCTGTTACCATGCTACTGCTGGAATGCAGGAGGTTAGAGTTCCTAACAGCGATATTACCTTCCATAGAATTGTGGGCAGATTGATTATTAATTTTGATACTTAGCAAGTAACCTTCTCCTTTGATATATAACAACTCTGCTTCACTGAATCTAGAACACCAGGTAAGACTTGCACTCTTTTAGGTTCTAATCTTTTTTTTTTTTTTAAATTGAGTAGCCAACTTAACCATGTCAAGGTTGGACTTAATTGTGCCACCTGAGCTCTGCACCATTCAACGGATATGCCCACAATCAGGATATTGCCGAGGTAAGGTATCATCAATGTTTCTTTCTTTCATAGGAGAATTGTAATTTCTGCTCTAATCTCCATTAAGACTCAAGGGCTCATTCACAACTAAAGGGAAGAAATCGAATCTCAAAGCCTGATTTCTCCTTTTCTGCCGAGAGCCACTCTCAGGAATTCTTTGGCCTTCCATGTGAATTAAAACTTGATTTTCTAGGTTTTAACCCCTTCATGACCCTGGGTATTTTTGTTTTTTCGCTCCCCTCCACCTTCCCAGAGCCATAACTTTTTTATTTTTCCATCAATATGGCCATGTGAGAGCTTATTTTTTGTGGGACGAGTTGTACTTTTGAAAGACACCATTGGTTTTACCATGTCATATACTAGAAAACGGGAAAAAAAATAATTCCAAGTGCGGTAAAACTGCAAAAAAAGTGCAATCCCACAGTTGTTTTTTGTTTGGCTTTTTTGCTAGGTTGACTAAATGCTAAAACTGACCTGCCATTATGATTCTCCAGGTCATTACGAGTTCATAGACACCAATAATGTCTAGGTTATTTTTTATTTAAGTGGTGAAAAAAATTCCAAACTTTGCTATAAAAAAAAAAAAAAAAAAAAAAAAAATTGTGCCATTTTCCGATACCCGTAGCGTCTCCATTTTTCGTGATCTGGGTTTTTTTGAGGGTTTATTTTTTGCATGCTGAGCTGACCTATTTAATGATACCATTTTGGTGCAGATACATTCTTTTGATCGCCTGTTATACAATTTTAATGCAATGTCGCGGCGACCAAAAAAAATATAATTCTGACGTTTCAAATTCTTTTCTCGCTACGCTGTTTAGCGATCAGGTTAATCTATTTTTTAAATCATAGATCGGGTGATTCTGAACGCGGTGATTCCAAATATGTGTATATTTGATTTTTTTTTATTGCTTTATTTTGAATGGGGCTAAAGGGCGGTGATTTAAACTTTTATATTTTTTTATTTCATATTTTTTTAAACATTTGTTTTATTTTTTTTTTTTACTTTTGCCATGCTTCAATAGCTTCAATTGGAGGCTGGAAGCTGGCACAACTCGATCACCTCTGCTACATAGAGGTGATGCACTGCTGATGCATTGCTGTGGTCAGCGCTCATAGAAATCCAGCATCAACAACCATAGAGGTCTCAAGGAGACCTCTGGTTGTTATGCCGACACATCGCTGACCCCCGATCATGTGACGGGGGTCAGCGATGAGCGCATTTCCGGCCGGATGCGGTAGTAAAATGCTGCTGTCAGCATTTGACAACGTCATGTAACTAGTTAATAGCTGCGTGTGAATAGCGATTCCACCCGCCGCTATTGTGGGCACATGTCAGCTGTTCAAAACCGCTGACATGTCCGGCTTTGATGCAGGCTCACCGCCGGAGCCCGCATCAAAGCGGAGGATCTGACCTCGGACGTACTATCCCATCCGAGGTCAGAAAGGGGTTAAAGGACGTGTACTATCACATAGCAATCTGAAACCGGAAGTTCTATAGCCGATCTTATTGTTTCCATTTTCAATTATCTAGCTCTCAGAAATCTTTTCAGGTTGCAGTAAAGCCAAGAAGTTCTGGGTTAAATCCTAGCTGTGCAGGTTTTGATTAGGCGCATCTGGGGAGCTCTACACATGATCAGGCTAGGTGTTCACCTTAGTCAGACTGCTGGAAAGCAGAGCAGATTGGATGTGTCTTGAGGCTGAACAGAGAGCCAGGCCAGAGATGCCCTCTGAGCCGAGTCTGCACAGGGCCGTGTGCAAAGAACCATAAGTATCAATGGTGACCAAACCTGCATTAGCTGGGTGAACGCTACCCACTATATGCCTACCTTTGAGAGTGAATCCCTACAAGATTTATTATTGACCACAAGTTGCATCCGGTAACAAAAAGGGGAGAGTACAACCCTTCTCTTTCTGGTCCTAAACCTCTATGAGGACTAATTCCTCTTACATGATGGAAATGCTAAATTAGGGAAGCCCTTTTTATTGTCACTTCCTTATCCCAAGATGTCATCCAATATTGTTTCAGGTATTGTCCATAACAGGGAATGGAACAAAGTTCAGACTCTGCCTGAAAGCCCCCAGGCCAGTCGTAGAACCATAGAGCTCGACAAGCCGCATTAGGTAGAGCTACTGACTTAGCTGCTAACTGCAGTCAGCTGAGCATCAGCCAAGAATGCTGCCACCATCTGCACCATGGTAGTAGCGGCTGAGATATATTCCCTTGCTGTTGTAATATATTTTGTTGGCCTTTTAACCCCTTCATGACCCAGCCTATATTGACCTTAATGACCTGGTCGTTTTTTGCAATTCTGACCAGTGTCCCTTTATGAGGTAATAACTCAGGAACGCTTCAACGGATCCTAGCGGTTCTGAGATTGTTTTTTCGTGACATATTGGGTTTCATGTTAGTGGTAAATTTAGGTCAATAAACTGTGCGATTATTTGTGATAAAAACGGAAATTTGGCGAAAATTTTGAAAATTTCGCAATTTTCCAATTTGAATTTTTATTCTGTTAAACCAGAGAGTTATGTGACACAAAATAGTTAATAAATAACATTTCCCACATGTATACTTTACATCAGCACAATTTTGGAAACAAAATTTTTTTTTGCTAGGAAGTTATAAGGGTTAAAATTTGACCAGTGATTTCTCATTTTTACAACGATATTTACAAAACCATTTTTTTAGGGACCACCTCACATTTGAAGTCAGTTTACGGGGTCTATATGGCTGAATATACCCAAAAGTGACACCATTCTAAAAACTGCACCCCTCAAGGTGCACAAAACCACATTCAAGAAGTTTATTAACCCTTCAGGTGCTTCACAGCAGCAGAAGCAACATGGAAGGAAAAAATGAACATTTAACTTTTTAGTCACAAAAATTATCTTTTAGCAACAATTTTTTTGATTTCACAATGGTAAAAGGAGAAACTGAACCACGAAAGTTGTTGTCCAATTTGTCCTGAGTACGCTGATACCTCATATGTAGGGGTAAACCACTGTTTGGGCGCACTGCAGGGCTTGGAAGGGAAGGAGCGCCATTTGACTTTTTGAATGAAAAATTGGCTACACTCTTTAGCGGACACCATGTCACGTTTGGAGAGCCCCCGTGTGCCTAAAAATTGGAACTCCCCCACAAGTGACCGCATTTTGGAAACTAGACACCCCAAGGAACTTATCTAGATGCATAGTGAGCACTTTGAACCCCCAGGTGCTTCACAAATTGATCCGTAAAAATGAAAAAGTACTTTTTTTTTCACAAAAAAATTCTTTTAGCCTCATTTTTTTCATTTTCACATGGGCAACAGGATAAAATGGATCCTAAAATTTGTTGGGCAATTTCTCCTGAGTACACCGATACCTCACATGTGTGGGTAAACCACTGTTTGGGCACATGGTAAGGATCGGAAGGGAAGGCGCGCCATTTGACTTTTTGAATGAAAAATTATCTCCATCGTTAGCGGACACCATGTCGCGTTTGGAGAGCCCCTGTGTGCCTAAACATTGGAGCTCCCCCACAAGTGACCCCATTTTGGAAACTAGACCCCCCAAGGAACTTATCTAGGTGCATATTGAGCACTTTAAACCCCCAGGTGCTTCACAGAAGTTTATAACGCAGAGCCATGAAAATATAAAAAATAATTTTTCTTTCCTCAAAAATGATTTTTTAGCCTGGAATTTCCTATTTTGCCAAGGGTATTAGGAGAAATTGGACCCCAAATGTTGTTGTCCAGTTTGTCCTGAGTACACAGATACCCCATATGTGGGGGTAAACCACTGTTTGGGCGCACGGCAGGGCTCGGAAGGGAAGGCACGCCATTTGGCTTTTTAAATGGAAAATTAGCTCCAATCATTAGCGGACACCATGTCACGTTTGGAGAGCCCTTGTGTGCCTAAACATTGGAGATCCCCCACAAATGACGCCATTTTGGAAACTAGACCCCCAAAGGAACTAATCTAGATATGTGGTGAGGACTTTGAACCCCCAAGTGCTTCACACAAGTTTATAACGCAGAGCCATGAAAATAAAAAAAAAAATTATTTTCTCAAAAATGATCTTTTAGCCTGCAATTTTTTATTTTCCCAAGGGTAACAGGAGAAATTTTACCCCAAAAGTTGTCCAGTTTCTCCTGAGTACGGTGATACCCCATATGTGGGGGTAAACTACTATTTGGGCACATGCCGGGGCTCGGAAGTGAAGTAGTGACATTTTGAAATGCAGACTTTGATGGAATGCTCTGCGGGCGTCACGTTGCGTTTGCAGAGCCCTTGATGTGGCTAAACAGTAGAAACCCCCCACAAGTGACCCCATTTTGGAAACTAGACCCCGAAAGGAACTTATCTAGATGTGTGGTGAGCACTTTGAACCCCCAAGTGCTTCACAGAAGTTTATAACGCAGAGCCGTGAAAATAATAAATACGTTTTCTTTCCTCAAAAATAATTATTTAGCCCAGAATTTTTTAATTTTCCCAAGGGTAACAGGAGAAATTTGACCCCAATATTTGTTGTCCAGTTTCTCCTGAGTACGCGGATACCCCATGTGTGGGAGTAAACCACTTTTTGGGCACACGTCGGGGCTCAGAAGGGAAGTAGTGACTTTTGAAATGCAGACTTTGATGGAATGGTCTGCGGGTGTCACGTTGCGTTTGCAGAGCCCCTGGTGTGCCTAAACAGTAGAAATCCCCCACAAGTGACCCCATTTTGGAAACTAGACCCCGAAAGGAACTTATCTAGATATGTGGTGAGCACTTTGCACCCCCAAGTGCTTCACAGACGTTTAGAACACAGAGCCGTGAAAATAAAAAATCATTTTTCTTTCCTCAAAAATGATGTTTTAGCAAGCATTTTTTTATTTTCACAAGGGTAACAGGAGAAATTGGACCCCAGTAATTGTTGCGCAGTTTGTCCTGAGTATGCTGGTACCCCATATGTGGGGGTAAACCACTGTTTGGGCACACGTCGGGGCTCGGAAGTGAGGGAGCACCATTTGACTTTTTGAATACAAGATTGGCTGGAATCAATGGTGGCGCCATGTTGCGTTTGGAGACCCCTGATGTGCCTAAACAGTGGAAACCCCTCAATTCTAACTCCAACACTAACCCCAACACACCCCTAACCCTAATCCCAACTGTAGCCATAACCCTAATCACAACCCTAACCCCAACACACCCCTAACCACAACCCTAGTTCTTACCCCAACCTTAGTGGAAGAAAAAAAAAAATCTTTATTTTATTATTGTCCCTACCTATGGGGGTGACAAAGGGGGGGGTCATTCAGTATTTTTTTTATTTTGATCACTGCGATAGGTTTTATCGCAGTGATCAAAATGCACTTGAAACGAATCTGCCGGCCGGCAGATTCGGCGGGCGCACTGCGCATGCGCCCGCCGGCGGCGCCCAGGAAAGAAGACGGACGGACCACGGGAGGCTCGGTAAGTATGATGGGGTGGGGGGGGGAGCACAAGGGGGGGGATCGGAGCATGGGGGGGTAAATCGGAGCACGGGGGGGTGGATCGGAGCACGGGGGATGCATTGGAGCATCGGGGGGGTGGATCGGACTGCAGGGGGGGTGGATCAGACTGCAGGGGGGGTGGTTGGAGCACGGGGGTGGGATTGGAGCACAGGGGTGAGCGGACAAGAGCACGGGGGGGAGCGGACAGGAGGACGGAGGGGAGCGGAGCAGTGTAAAGGACAGATCGGTGGCTTGGGGGGGCGATCGGTGGGGTGGGGGCACATCAGTGTTTCCAGCCATGGCCGATGATATTGCAGCATCGGCCATGGCTGGATTGTAATATTTCACCAGTTATAATAGGTGAAATATTACAAATCGCTCTGATTGGCTGTTGAAAGTGAAACTGCCAATCAGAGCGATCGTAGCCACGGGGGGGTGAAGCCACCCCCCCTGGGCTAAACTACCACTCCCCCTGTCCCTGCAGATCGGGTGAAATGGGAGTTAACCCTTTCACCGGATCTGCAGGGACGCGATCATTCTGTGACACAGCATATGCGTCACAGGTCGGATTGGCACCGACTTTCATGACGCATACGCTGTGTCACAGGTCGGGAAGGGGTTAAATCAGTCCAGCCACACAATCAGGAAGCTGACTGTACAGGTTTCTGAAATGGCTAGTTTATAGGGAACCTGTCAGCAGGACTGGAAAAAAAAAACCTTGCTGCAGCATGATCACATCTATAATGTGTATATAATTATTTTGTTTCATTTTACCCTGATATTCCTAAAAAAAAAAAAAAAAGTTTGAAATTGGCACCAGCTGTGCCTGTGCAGTAGCAGAAATCGATGATCCGATAGCTGCTATTGCGCAGGCGGCGCCATCTTGCTTGAGAAAAAAAAATGTGCTCCTCCAAGATGGCACCGAAAGTGCCTGTACCATTTTCAAATGGGTTTCTTTTTTCAGGAATATCAGGATAACATGAAACAAATTAGTTATATACTCATTACATATGTGATCATGCTGCAGCGCAGGCACCACTGCCGGAGCTTTCCTCCAGAAGGGTTTTCCCATCCCCCAAGATAAATATATAAATACTAGATGGTGGCCTGATTCGAACGCATCGCGTATTCTAGAATATGCATGTCCATGTAGTACATTGCACAGCCCACATAGTATATTGCCCAGCCACGTAGTATATTGCCCAACCACGTAGTATATTGCCCAGCCACGTACTATATTGCCCAGCCACGTAGTATATTGCCCAGCCACGTACTATATTGCCCAGCCACGTAGTATATTGCCCAGCGACGTAGTATATTGCCCAGCCACGTAGTATATTGCCCAGCCACGTAGTATATAGCACAGAGCCACGTAGTATACAGCACAGACACGTAGTATACTGCCCAGTCACGTATGTAACAGGTTAAAAAATAAAAAAGAAACATATACTTACCTTCCGAAGACCCCTTGCAGTCCTGTCGCCTGTGTGCGGAGCACGTGGAAGCTTCCGGTCCCAGGGTTGGTATAAGCGCAGGACCTGTGACGTCATGGCAGGTCCTTCTCGCATAGCATCCTTAGCACCGGAACCTGCCGCTTGCACTGCCGAGGACAGGGCGCCATGTCGGAGGGTGAGAATAACGTGTTTTTTTTTTTTTATTATTTATTATTATTATTATTTGTAACATTAGATCTTTTCACTATTGATGCTGCATACGCAGCATCAATAGTAAAAAGTTGGTCACACAGGGTTAATAGCTGCGTAACCAGAGTGTGTTACACTGCGCTCCGGTAACGCTGGCATTAACTCTGTGTGAGGGCTGACTGGATGACTGGAGGGGAGTATGGAGCGGGCACTGACTGCGGGGAGGAAAGAGCGGCCATATTGCCGCCGGACTGTGGCGGTCGCTGATTGGTCGTGGCAATGGTCGTGGGCGTTTTGCTACGACCAATCAGCGACTTGGATTCCATGACAGACAGAGGCCGCAACCAATGAATGTCCGTGAGACAGACAGACAGAAAGACAGACAGACGGAAGTGACCCTTATACAATTATATAGTAGATATATATATTATTCATTATGTAAACTAGTGGGCAGGTCAGTGAGGGATCAGTGACCTGTCAGACGTCTACATTATGAATACCTAATCAGGGCACCACATAAAGCCCCCCCACAGGCCGCCCCACAGCATTAGCATAACTAAAAACTGAAATTAAAGATTAAACAACCACAAGACGGATTTCATCAACCAAGGTATCATTGTAATCAGTATAACAGCGCCGACCTGACACTGTCTGTAGGTTACTGTGCACAATCCTGCTCATTCAAACTCAGCATGGAAAATGTTTTTTTTTTGCTCCCCTTCTTCCCACGGCCATAACTTTTCTATTTTTCTGTCAATATGGCCATGTGAATGCTTGTTTTCTGCGGGATGAGTTGTGCTTTCGAACGACACCATTGGATTTAACATGTCGTGTGCTGGAAAACAGGAAAAAAAATTGCAAGTGCGGTGAAATGGCAAAAAAATGCTTTTCCACAGTTGTTTTTTTTACCACGTTCACTAAATGCTAAAACTGACCAGTCATTCTGATTCTCCAGGTCATTATAAGTTTACAGACACCAAACATGTCTAGGCTCTTTTTTATTTAAGTGGTGAAAAAAAAAATCCAAACTTTAGAAAAAAAAAAAGAAAGAAAAAAAAGGCTCCATTTCCTGATACCTGTAGCGTCTCCATTTTTTTTGATCTGGGGCCGGGTGAGCGTTTATTTTTTGCACGCCAATCTGACGTTTTTATTGATACCATTTTGGTGCAGATACCAAATTTATTGCAATGTAACTGCGACCCAAAAAAATAATTCTGGTGTTTTGAATTTTTCTCTCGTTACACTGTTTAACGATTGGGTTAAACTCCCTCGCTGGCGCTGCTTCCTGTCCTGGCCGCACCTTCTACTGTATGAGCGGTCACGTGGGGTCGCCGATTACAGTCATGAATATGTGGCTCCACCTCCCATAGGGGTGGAGCACATATTCATTACTGTAAATGAGCGGCCCCACGTGACCGCTCATACAGTAGAAGGTGCGGCCAGGACAGGAAGCAGCGCCAGCCAGCGAGGAAGCCGGGTGAGTATTTTCAGAACAGCGGGCGGGCGCACAGGGGGTGGGAGGGGGGTGGGTAAATGGATTTATTATTGGGTACATGGATCTTTATTTTAAACACAATTATTCATATCTTCTCTAGAGCAAACGCTGCTGCAAAGAAGATATGAATGGCAGCTTCAGCACCAGATGCAGGGGACAGCGCTAAACTTTAGCGCTGTCTCCTGCACGGTGCGTGTGGTACCCAGTGGGCACACGGGCGGCACACGTGTGCCACACTGATGTGCCACAGAAACGCACGGACACACGGATAATTCCGATACCGATTTTTCCGGTACCGGAATTATCTGGACGTGTGAGACTGGCCTTAAGAAGTTTATTAACCCTTTAGGTGCTTCACAGAAACTGAAGCAATGTGGAAGGAAAAAAATGAAAGTTTTACTTTTTCCCACAAAAATGTTACTTTAGCTCCAATTCTTTTATTTTTACAAGGGTAATAGGAGAAAACGCACCATAAAATTTGTTGTGCAATTTCTCCTGAGTACACCAATACCCCATATGTGGTGGAAAACTATTTGGGCCACTGCAGTGCTCAGAAGTGAAGGAGCGCCATTTGACTTTTAAATGAAAACTTGGCTGGAATAACGGACACCATGCCGCCGTTTGGAGAGCCCCAGATGTGCTTAAACAGTGGAAACCTCCCACAGGTGACCCCCATTTTGGAAACTAAACCCCTCAAGGAATTTATTTAGATTTCTTGTGAGCACGTTGAAATCCAAGGTGCGTCACATAATTTTATAATGTTGAGCCGTGAAAATAAACATTTAAAAAAACAACAACACATTTTTCCCACAAAGAAGTTGATTTAGCCTCAAATGTTCCCTAGGGTATCAGGAGAAAATGGCCCATACAGCTTGTTGTGCAATTTCTTCTGCGTATGCAGATACCCAATATGTGGTGGAAAACTACTGTCGAAAGGGAAAGAGCGCTATTTTGACTGGAAAAGGTTGCAGACACAATATCCAATTTGGAGAGCCCCTGACATGCCAAAATAACAAAAACCACAAGTGACCCCATTTTGGAAAACTACATCGCTCAAACACATCAGACTATATGACGGAAGCAAACAGACAACTTATGGACACACGCTAATACAAAAAATTGAAGTTGGATCCTACACAGGATTATTACAAGGAACTAAACAAGTTGGTATCTTGTCTGCCCGACGAATCCATAAGAGCCAATGACCTGATACCGGAAAGTCCAAGAACAGGGACATTCTACATGCTTCCCAAAATCCACAATACTGGAAACCCAGGAAGACCACTTATCTCATGTGTGGGCACCCTTACTTAGCAGATATCTGGATAGGTAGAGGGTATTCTTAAACCCCTGGTAAAGGAGACACCCAGCTTCATTCAGGACACAACTGACCTATTGAATAAACTATCAGCAATAGGTCCTCTACCAGAAGTAACCATCCTGGCCACCATGGATGTGGAATCTTTGTACTCCAATATCCCACACCAGGATGGATTAAATGCTTGCAAATTCTTCCTGGAAAACACAGGGACTGATGCATATTCTGTGGTGAAAATTATAAAATTCATCCTCACCCACAATTACTTTGAATTTGACAAGAAGATCTATCTACAGGAGACTGGCAGAGCAATAAGAAGTAAAATGGCCCCACAGTGTGGCCAAGCTTGAAAGCGACTTTTTGTCCTCATGTCCCATCAGGTCTCTGGCGTACTACCGCTACATTGATGATATCTTAATCATCTGGAAGAAGTCTGAGCCACAGCTAAAGACGTTCCATGAACAGTTTAATCAATTTCATCCTACTATCAACTTGACACTCAACTACTCCAGCACTGAAATTATCTTTTTGGACACCATCATTAAGCTGCAGAACAATAAAATAGAGACATCCCTGTATCATAAGCCAATCGACCGTCCAACATACCTTAAATGGGACAGTTTCCATCCAAAACACATAAAAAACTCTATTGTCTACAGCCAAGCCATCAGATACAATCGTATATGTTCCAACCCCATGGATAGGGATGAACACCTTGGTCACCTCAGAAAGACCTTTTTGAATCAGGGCTACCATCCAACAACAATTGAAAACCAGATTACAAGGGCCACCAGAATATCAAGGAATCACCTGCTACATTACAAAGCTAAAGAAGAAAATAACCGGGTACCTCTAGTAGTCACCTACAATCCAAATCTGGAGGTGCTAAGGGGAGATGTACGGAAATTACAACCTTTACTACATAAAGATGCCCACTTACAATTCATTTTTCCAGACCCCCACTACTGTGTTTTAGGCAGCCCCCAAATCTAAGAAGAATCATTGTCAAGAGCTCCCTGTCCTCTCCAACAGCTGCAGGTACCTTTCCTTGCAACCAGAAAAAATGTAAAACCTGTCCATTTATAATGACCACGGACAAGATAAAGATCCCCAATTCACATCAGGACTACAAGATCCCAGGTACTTTCAGCTGCGTTACTTCTAATATGGTGTACCTAATTATTTGTACTAAATGTCCAACTGGGGGTCTGTATGTAGGGGAGACAGGGCAGAAACTGAGAACAAGGATGAACTCTCATCGCCATACAATAAGAGAAAAAAGAATGGATCTACCTGTGGCAATACATTTTTGTCTCTCAAATCATAACATTATGGACATGAAATTACTTGTGTTAAAAGGTAGCTTCAAATCTCAGAGAGACAGGAGAGTCTGGGAATATAAACTGATGACGACCTTTGACACTCTCACTGCAGGAATGAATGTGTCGCACGGATTTATGTCTTTTTACATCAACTAAGGAACTTGCCCCTCAGACTATGAGTGGTCATCACAACAGATACCCTAATCAGAGTACAATAAAACAATCCTTATCTAAGAACTGGCCCAATATTTATGGACATAACTGTTTATCACTCATGGTAATCCTGCTTCATGTCACCTGTCTTATCCATGGTTTTGTCCTTTTTTTTTTCTATGCTATGATGTGCATAAATATGTGATTCTTCAGAATTTGTTTTAGTGTTTGCCTGACCTGTGTAGTCTCGAAAGCTTGCAATTTGTTATCATCTTTTCAGTTAGCCATTAAAAGGTATCAACCACTGAGGACTTTCAATTCTAAATATTTTTCTATCTACTGGCTAACACGGTACCAAGATATATATCTTTCCTGTACATCGCTCAAGGAATTCATCTAGGGAAGTAATGAGTATTTCTAACCCACAGGGGATTTACAGCGATTTGGGAGCGCAGAATTCACGGAATTTCTTTTGGGGGTGTTTTTTTGCCATTTTAGTTTTCCAGAGCCTTTGTGCTACCAGTAATGTGGAAGCCCCCTATAATTCCATTAACAGATAACAGATCTGAGTGGGAACTTGCTTTTTTGTGCATAGAGTTGAAGTTTTTATTGGGAACATTTTACATAACACTTTGGATCACAGTTATCCAGCGCACTACTCTGACCACTTACATTGGGTTTCCATCTAAATCTCCCAAGTGACGTGATTCAGACAAAACCCCCGAGAAATCCTTTCACTATAGTGAGGCAGTAGAGTTACTCTGAACTTAATCTTGCCTCTGTTCAGCAGATTCTTTCTTTTCAGAAGTGCACAAAACTGTAGACCTACGGCACTTTTATGCAATCCTAAAAAGACAGGACTCCGTCAGATCATGGAAGGCCAAACGGCGTCCACAGTGCCTCATTATACGGAATCTTCCGCCGGGGCTCTGCTTGAATCATGTATTTCAGAGATTTACACAGAAAACCCATGGTGTAAGCACTCAGCGCAGAGTGCAAGATTATTGTGTGCCGAGCCTTACTGTGATCTTTGGGAGGCAGAATGAACAAAGCAGCATGTGAAGAAGTGGTTTTGATTTATTTTTACACCATTTCTACGGTATAAATAATTACATGACTTTATTCTTCAGGTCAGTGAGATTACAGCGATACCAGATTTATATGGGGGTTTTATATTTGGCTGCTGTGACACACTGTTTTTAGACAAAAGCTATAATTTTCCCATATTTCTGCCAACAGAGTCATGTGATGGCTTGTTTTTTGCAGGACGAGTTGTGGTTTTAAATTGCTACCATTTTCTTTCAGGCACAAGATATTTTTTGATCGCTTTCTATTTTGAATTTTTGGAGGCAGAATTAACAAAAAACAGCAATTCATGTTTGTTTTTTTATGCCGTTCTGCGTGTGTTAAAATTCATAAGCCAACTTTTTTCTTTGGGTCAGTACGATTACAGCTATACCACATTTACATAATTTTTTACGTCTTAGCACTTTTACCCAAAAAATATTTTGTAGAAAAAAAAGAACTGTTTTTTCACTGCTTTATTCTGAGAGCTCTAACGTCTTATCTTTCTGCTGATGGAGCTGTATTGCAGCAAGTTTTTTACAGGACAACACGATGTTTTCAGCGGTACAATTTTTATTTCCATTTGACTTATTGATTGCGTTTTATTCCACTTTTTGTTCGGAAGTATGATGAAAAAGCAGTTTTTAGCCTTTGTTTTTTTATTTATTTTTATACTGAGGGGGTTAACTAGTGTGACAGTTTAATACAGTGGGTCGTTTCAGAAGCAGAGATAACAAATATGTGTACTTTTTTCCATAAATATACGTAATTATTGGTTTAATGTTTTTCATTTTTTTCTTATTCACTTTAATAGTTTTTTTTTTTAAATGTAACTTTTTTTTTTTTAAACAAAGATCCTGTATAGGAATTCAACTTTTACATGTCTGATTACTGGCCTCATGCATTGCAACACATGAGAACGGTTAGTTTTACTGGCAGATCGCCTGTTAGGGTACCGTCTCACAGTGGCACTTTGGTCGCTACGACGGCACGATCCGTGACGCTCCAGCATCGCACCATTATCGCTCCAGCGTCGTAGACTGCTGTCACACTTCGCAATGCACGACGCTGGAGCGATAATTTCATGACGTGTTTGCGATGTAGAAGCTGTTGGTTACTATGCGCACATCGTATACAATATCGTGCACACCTTTGTTGCACGATGCGATCATGCCGCCACAGCGGGACACTTGACGACGAAAGAAAGTTTCAAACGATCTGCTACGACGTACGATTCTCAGCGGGGTCCCTGATCGCAGTAGCGTGTCAGACACAGCGAGATCGTAAGTATATCGCTGGAACGTCACGAATCGTGCCGTCGTAGCGATCAAAATGCCACTGTGTGACGGTACCCTTAGACTCAGTTGCTAGCTGAGTCTAACAGGCCACGGTACATGGCAGACTAGCAGGCCCAAAAATAGGGCTTGTTAAAATGGGACATGTCCCCCTGCTTACACAAACAACCTGCCAACGGCAGGTCTCCCGGGGCTCGTACGATGCCTTTATGTCATGTGAGCCCTTCAGCTAATTAGCGGCTGCTAAAGGGCCGCTTCCATCTCACATCTTTAGGACATAAGGGCATCTGGAGCAATTCAGAGAGCAGCAGCTCTCACTTCTTCCGGGTGTCAGTTTTATCCAAAGGAAGTGAAAGTGAAGTGATCCCTTAGTAGCCGCTGATCAGCTGCAGGGCTCACATGACATAACAATGACCCGCAAGCCCTGGGAGACCTGGCCCTGACACTAGCGGAGAGTATAATATGTTTTTATTGTACATGGGGAAATATTGTTATCGAGAAGCAGTTGTACGAGTGGTGGACAACTCCTTTAAATGCGACATTACCTGGAATCTTCCTGCTGAATTTTCGTTTGCGTTTCAAGTCTTAATGCCAGTAATTGTTTCTGATGAATGGTGTCATTCAATTTCTCTTCTAGCTCCTCAATCTAGGATACAAAAAAGGAAGAAAACAATGTATATTGACGTTGATGATACAGGCTTCATAAACAAATGCAGTAGTCTGCAGTACTATAAGACACTAAAAACACAATACAGTCTGCCATCATTCTGCCTCAGAACTGGAGGAAAGGAATATAGCAAATTAATAATATGCTTGACTTACAGTGCAAATATAAGCAATTAAGACCAAGGTTATAATAAATCCAAATCCCTTGTCTGTATGATCACAAGAGACCCAGACATTGAAAAACCTACGTCTGACCTGCTCAACCAATAGCCAATATTAGCTTCTGTCGGACCGTGGCTGTAGTAGGTACTGTACTTAAAGGGAACCTGTCACCCCGAAAATCGCGGGTGAGGTAAGCCCACCGGAATCAGGGGCTTATCTACAGCATTCTGTAATGCTGTAGATAAGCCCCCGATGTTACCTGAAAAAGGAGAAAAAGACGTTAGATTATACTCACCCAGCCGCTGGTCCGGTCGGATGGGTGTCTCTGGTCCGCTGCGGCGCCTCCCATCTTCATTCCAAGACGTCCTCTTCTGATCTTCAGCCACGGCTCCAGCGCAGGCGTACTTTGTCTGCCCTGTTGAGGGCAGAGGATAGTACTGCAGTGCGCAGGCGCCTGGGCTCTCTGACCTTTCCGGCGCCTGTGCAATGCAGTACTTTGTTCTGCCCTCAATAGGGCAGACAAAGTACGCCTGCGCCGGAGCAGTGGCTGAAGATCAGAAGAGGACGTCGTGGCATGAAGATGGGAGGCGCCGCAGCGGACCAGAGACACCCATCTGACCGGACCAGCGGCGGGACCGCCCCTGGGTGAGTATAATCTAACGTCTTTTTCTCATTTTTCAGGTAACATCGGGGGCTTATCTACAGCATTCCAGAATGCTGTAGATAAGCCCCTGATTCCGGTGGGCTTACCTCACCCGCGATTTTCGTGGTGACAGGTTCCCTTTAAAGACGTTGTTCAAGAAGAGCATCAATCATATCCTTTACAAAAAACAAACTACTCCTAGTCACCGCTAAGGCTATGTGCCCACGTATTCTTGACTACTGCGGATTTTTCCTGCGTTTTTGCTGCAGATTTATCGCGTTTTTTCTGCGGATTTCACTGCGGTTTTACAACTGCAGTTTTCTATAGGAGCAGCTGTAAAACCGCTGTGGAATCAGCAGAAAGAAGTGACATGCTGCGGAATGTAAACCCCTGCGTTTCCGCGTGGTTTTTTCCACAGCATGTGCACAGCGTTTTTTTGTTTCCCATAGGTTTACATTGTAATGTACACTCATGGGAAACTGCTGCGGACCTGCAGCGTTTTCCGCATCGTGTGCACATACCCTTAAACCCCCAATGATCCAACACCAATACTCAGGGGACGGACCGCCAGCTTTTGTCTCCGGCTATCAGCAATAACATGCACAACCAGCACCTGACTGCTGCCACCGATCACTGGCATTGGCAGCCTTGTACCATGCTTCCTGGCTAGAGCTCCTCTCATTCTTGATCTGGTGCGTATTAAGCTAGATTCTCACTTACTCAGTGCTCTGCATTATGTCGGCATTTCTGTTGGGATCCCATAAAACTGTATTCTGATGGGAAACCCGACAGAACCAATCACTGGAAGGAAGCCGAAGGAGTCGCTGTCACTGTCTGGCCTCCATCCTGGAAATATTCGTCTTTTTCAGACATGCACAAGCA
Organism: Ranitomeya imitator; assembly: GCF_032444005.1. Lineage (NCBI taxonomy): Eukaryota > Metazoa > Chordata > Amphibia > Anura > Dendrobatidae > Ranitomeya > Ranitomeya imitator. The sequence continues at coordinate 615,472,178 of NC_091284.1, forward strand.
TGGATGACCACGAATACTGCCAAGATAGAGGCCATACAGTGTCCACAGTGACCCCATCGGCGTTATTAAAGGGAATGACATATGCGGGGTTCCCATCGGAATACAGTTTTTAGGGGGGATTCCAACATAAATCCACATGTAGCGCTCAGCATAGGGCACAGTATAAGGGTGGACCTAGCCTTTCAATGTGTCCGATGTAATCTGCACCTATTTCTTGAGAGTGAAGAGAAGGTACCCACTTATACAGCCAACTTTTGGCAGAGCACTGAAACCCCCTTAAATGCTAATTTATGTTTCTATGACACTGAAAACACCGAATATGTTGGTATTCTTCTGGTGGTGTAGGGGGATTGTTTACAACTATCATTTTTGCAGATAATCATTATTAAATCTGATTTCCACGTGAATAATCAGTGATATCTAGAAATTCCTGAACAGAATCCCCATCTTTGGCAGAAGGCAGGTCACATTAACCCTTACGTTCCTCAGACTTAGTCCCTCAGGTTTGGGCATGGAGAAATGGCACCAATGTTGGCTGCTCCACACAACACTATTTATGACATTCACAGAACACAGGTCGGGATCTCATAGAGCACATACCTTGGTCAGGTATTCTCCCTTCAGGTTGTCAATCATCAGGTTCTTCTGGGAAAGTTCTATCTTCTGCAGCTGAAGATTGTGGAGAAGCTCCTTCCTTTCAATCAGCTGACGAGTGATTTTCGGGGAACCCGTGCGCTCCTCGGATGAGGAAATGTCATCTGTGGGAACTGTTGTTTCCAGACTGATGTCCTCAGACTCTAGTGAGCTGGAGATATTTGCTTTTCTGCTCATTTTTCGAGACATATTTAGTATCTGCATAAGACCAATAAAAAAGTGAATGGAGAAATCTGCTGCAATACCAGTGAATGGCCACTACTCAGTATCTGGAGCTGTGGGTCTATACACTGTTTACACCAGCCTGCCACAAGACCTAACAGCTGATTGGTCCAGGAGGCGGAAGTCTGATCCCTACCGTTCTGATTTTGATGTATGAGATAGGCCATTAATATCAAAGTCCTGACAAGCACTTTAATTTTGCATTTAGGAAGCAATTATGAACAATTTAAAAAAATAACGCAAACTGTCCTGCCTTTAACCCCTTCATGACCTAGCCTATTTTGAACTTAAAGACCTTGCCATTTTTTGCAATTCTGACCAGTGTCCCTTTATGAGGTAATAACTCGGGAACGCTTCAACGGATTCTAGCGATTCTGAGATTGTTTTCTCGTGACATATTGGGCTTCATGTTAGTGGTAAATTTAGGTCAATAAATTCTGTGTTTATTTGTGATAAAAACGGAAATTTGGCGAAAATTTTGAAAATTTTGCAATTTTCACATTTTGAATTTTTATTCTGTTAAACCAGAGAGCTATGTGACACAAAATAGTTAATAAATAACATTTCCCACACGTCTACTTTACATCAGCACAATTTTGGAAACAAAATTTTTTTTTGCTAGGAAGTTATGAGGGTTAAAATTTGACCAGTGATTTCTCATTTTTACAACGAAATTTACAAAACCATTTTTTTTAGGGACCGCCTCACATTTGAAGTCAGTTTGAGGGGTCTATATGGCTGAAAATACCCAAAAGTGACACCATTCTAAAAACTGCACCCCTCAAGGTGCACAAAACCACATTCCAGAAGTTTATTAACCCTTCAGGTGCTTCACAGCAGTAGAAGCAACATGGAAGGAAAAAATGAACATTTAACTTTTTAGTCACAAAAATGAACTTTCAGCAACAATTTTTTATTTTCCCAATGGTAAAAGGAGAAACTGAACCACGAAAGTTGTTGTCCAATTTGTCCTGAGTACGCTGATACCTCATATGTGGGGGTAAACCACTGTTTGGGCGCACGGCAGGGCTTGGAAGGGAAGGAGCGCCATTTGACTTTTTGAATGAAAAATTGGCTGCACTCTTTAGCGGACACCATGTCACATTTGGAGAGCCCCCGTGTGCCTAAAAATTGGAGCTCCCCCACAAGTGACCCCATTTTGGAAACTAGACGCCCCAAGGAACTTATCTAGATGTATAGTGAGCCCTTTAAACCCCCAGGTGCTTCACAAATTGATCCGTAAAAATGAAAAAGTACTTTTTTTTCACAAAAAAATTATTTTCGCCTCAATTTTTTCATTTTCACATGGGCAATAGGATTAAATAGATCCTAAAATTTGTTGGGCAATTTCTCCTGAGTACACCGATACCTCACATGTGGGGGTAAACCACTGTTTGGGCACATGGTAAGGCTCGGGAGGGAAGGAGCGCCATTTGACTTTTTGAATGAAAAATTATCTCCATCGTTAGCGGACACCATGTCGCGTTTGGAGAGACCCTGTGTGCCTAAACATTGGAGCTCCCCCACAAGTGACCCCATTTTGGAAACTGGACCCCCAAGGAACTTATCTAGATGCCTAGTGAGCACTTTAAACCCTCAGGTGCTTCACAAATTGATCCGTAAAAATGAAAAAGTATTACTAAAAATTTCTTTTCGCCTCAATTTTTTCATTTTCACATGGGCAATAGGATTAAATAGATCCTAAAATTTGTTGGGCAATTTCTCCCGAGTACGCCGATACCTCATATGTGGGGGTAAACCACTGTTTGGGCACACGGCAGGGCTCGGAAGGGAAGGCGCGCCTTTTGACTTTTTGAATGGAAAATTAGCTCCAATTGTTAGCGGACACCATGTCGCGTTTGGAGAGCCCCTGTGTGCCTATGCATTGGAGCTCCCCCACAAGTGACCCCATTTTGGAAACTAGACCCCCCAAGGAACTTATCTAGATGCATACTGAGCACTTTAAACCCCCAGGTGCTTCACAGAAGTTTATAACGCAGAGCCATGAAAATAAAAAATAATTTTTCTTTCCTCAAAAATGATTTTTTAGCCTGGAATTTCCTATTTTGCCAACGGTAATAGGAGAAACTGGACCACAAATTCTGTTGTCCAGTTTGTCCTGAGTACGCAGATACCCCATATGTGGGGGTAAACCACTGTTTGGGCGCACGGCAGGGCTCAGAAGGGAAGGCACGCCATTTGGCTTTTTAAATGGAAAATTAGTTCCAATCATTAGCGGACACCATGCGCGTTTGGAGAGCCCCTGTGTGCCTAAACATTGGAGATCCCCCACAAATGACCCCATTTTGGAAACTAGACCCCCAAAGGAACTAATATAGATGTGTGGTGAGCACTTTGAACCCTCAGGCGCTTCACAGAAGTTTATAACGCAGAGCCATGAAAATATAAAAAAAAATTTCTTTTCTCAAAAATGATTTTTTAGCCCGCAATTTTTTATTTTCCCAAGGGTAACAGGAGAAATTTGACCCCAATATTTGTTGTTCAGTTTCTCCCGAGTACGGTGATACCCCATATGTGGGGGTAAACTACTGTTTGGGCACATGCCGGGGCTCGGAAGTGAAGTAGTGATGTTTTGAAATGCAGACTTTGATGGAATGCTCTACGGGCGTCACGTTGCGTTTGCAGAGCCCCTGATGTGGCTAAACAGTAGAAACCCCTCACAAGTGACCCCATTTTGGAAACTAGACCCCGAAAGGAACTTATCTAGATATGTGGTGAGCACTTTCAACCCCCAAGTGCTTCACAGAAGTTTATAACGCAGAGCCGTGAAAATAATAAATACATTTTCTTTCCTCAAAAATAATTTTTTAGCCCAGAATTTTTTATTTTCCCAAGAGTTACAGGAGAAATTGAACAGCAAAAGTTGTTGTCCAGTTTCTCCTGAGTACGCTGATACCCCATGTGTGGGGGTAAACCACTGTTTGGGCACACGTCGGGGCTCAGAAGGGAAGTAGTGACTTTTGAAATGCAGACCTTGATGGAATGGTCTGCGGGCGTCACGTTGCGTTTGCAGAGCCCCTGGTGTGCCTAAACAGTAGAAACCCCCCACAAGAGACCCCATTTTGTAAACTAGACCCCCCAATGAACTTATCTAGATATGTGGTGAGCACTTTGAACCCCCAAGTGCTTCACAGACGTTTACAACGCAGAGCTGTGAAAATAAAAAATCATTTTTCTTTCCTCAAAAATGATGTTTTAGCAAGCATTTTTTATTTTCTCAAGGGTAACAGGAGAAATTGGACCCCAGTAATTGTTGCGCAGTTTGTCCTGAGTATGCTGGTACCCTATATGTGGGGGTATACCACTGTTTGGGCACACGTCAGGGCTCGGAAGTGAGGGAGCACCATTTGACTTTTTGAATACAAGATTGGCTGGAATCAATGGTGGCGCCATGTTGCGTTTGGAGAGCCCCTGATGTGCCTAAACAGTGGAAACCCCTCAATTCTAACTCCAACACTAACACCAACACACCCCTAACCCTAATCCCAACTGTAGCCGTAACCCTAATCACAACCCTAACCCCAACACACCCCTAACCACAACCCTAACCCCAACACACCCCTAACCCTAACCACAACCCTAATTCCAACCGTAACACTAAGGCTATGTGCCCACGTTGCGGATTCCTGTGAGATTTTTCAGCACCATTTTTGAAAAATCCGCGGGTAAAAGGCACTGCATTTTACCTGCGGATTTACCGCGGATTGCCAGTGTTTTTTGTGCGGATTTCACCTGCGGATTCCTATTGAGGAACAGGTGTAAAACGCTGCGGAATTCGCACAAAGAATTGACATGCTGCGGAAAATACAACGCAGCGTTTCCACGCGGTATTTTCCGCACCATGGGCACAGCGGATTTGGTTTTCCATATGATTATATGGTACCGTAAACCTGATGGAACTCTGCTGCGAATCCGCAGCCAAGTCCGCACCGTGTGCACATAGCCTAAATCTAAAGGTATGTGCACACGCTGCGGAAAACGCTGTGGATCCGCAGCAGTTTCCCATGAGTTTACAGTTCAATGTAAACCTATGGGAAACAAAAATCGCTGTACACATGCTGCAGAAAAACTGCACGGAAACGCAGGGGTTTACATTCCGCAGCATGTCACTTCTTTCTGCGGATTCCGCAGCGGTTTTACAACTGCTCCAATAGAAAATCGCAGTTGTAAAACCGCAGTGAAATGCGCAGAAAAACCGCGGTAAATCCGCGATAAATCCACAGCGGTTTAGCACTGCGGATTTATGAAATCCGCTGCGGAAAAATCCGCAGAAGACCAGAATACGTGTGCACATTCCTACCCCTACCCCTAACCCTACCCCTAGTTCTAACTCCAACCTTAGTGGGGGGGGGGGGGGAATTCTTTATTTTATTATTGTCCCTACCTATGGGGGTGACAAAGGGGGGGGGGGTCATTTACTGCAGATTCATTACGGCAGATTCGGCGGGCGCACTGCGCATGCGCCCGCCATTTTGGAAGATGGCGGCGCCCAGGAAAGAAGACGGACGGACCCCGGGAGGCTCGGTAAGTATAAGGGGGGGGAGAGATCAGGGCACGGGGGGGCGTCGGAGCACGGGAGGGGTGGATCGGAGCATGGGGGGGGATCGTAACACGGGGGGGTGGATCAGAGAACAGGGGGGTGGATCGGAGTGCGGGGGGGTGGATCGCAGTGCGGGGGGTGGATCAGAGTGCAGGGGGGTGGGATTGGAGCACGGGGGGTGGGATTGGAGCACGGGGGGAGCGGACAGGAGGACGGGGGAGCGGAGCACAGGACGGAGGGGAGCGGACCACAGATCGGAGGGCTGGGGGGGCGATCGGTGGGGTGGGGTGGGGGCACATTAGTGTTTCCAGCCATGGCCGATGATATTGCAGCATCAGCCATGGCTGGATTGTAATATTTCACCAGTTTTTTAGGTGAAATATTACAAATCGCTCTGATTGGCTGTTGAAAGTGAAACTGCCAATCAGAGCGATCGTAGCCGCGGGGGGGTGAAGCCACCCCCCCCCCCCGGGCTAAAGTACAACTCCTCCTGTCCCTGCAGGCCGGGTGAAATTACAGTTAACCCTTTCACCCGGCCTGCAGTAACGCGATTCCGCCATGACGCATATGCTGCGTCATGGGTCGGAATGGCACCGACTTTCATGACGCAGCGTATGCATCAAAGGTCGGGAAGGGGTTAAAATGTAAAAGGAAACGGTCACCAGGTTTTCCCAATGTAAACTACAGCCAACACCTTTAAGGCCTCTTTTACAGCAGTCTAGAAAGTTCTATATAAGACTGCATAGACCAAAAATTACCGTTTATTATCCCGCCATACAGTGCAGTCCGATCTGATTGGGTGTCGATGGTCTTGATCTGTCGCCTGCTCTCCCATCGCAGTCGCAACCCTCCTGCTTGCTTCATGTGGATGACACATCCTACATCATCCACACAGTGTCCCCAATTGCTCTCCTGCACAGGCGCCCTTCACTCTGTGTGTAGGACGTAGGATGCGTCATCCACATGAACAAGCAGGAGGACGGCGACAGATGGCACTGAAGACGAGGATGCCCATCAGAATGGACCGCGCCATGTGGGAGGGTAAGGAAAGGTATTTCTAGGCTATGCAGAAGGTGTGTGGGACTTACAGATGCAAAAGAGGCATTAAAGCCGTTAGCTGTAGTTCATATTTGGAAAACCTGGTGACAGTTTCCCTTTAAGAAAATCTCAATAAGCCAAAACACTAAGGCTATGTGCACACGTTGCGGATTAGCCTTAGGAATTTCTGGTGCGGATTCTGCCTCTCCTGGCAGAAAACGCACCTGCGGACTTGTCACGGTTTTTGTGTGGTTCCGTAGCATCTTTTGTGTGTTTTTGCTGCGGTTTTCTTGCGGATTTGCTGCGTTTTTAACCCCTGCGGTTTTCTATAATGGAATGCGTACAAAAACACTGCAGATTCACAAAAAAGAAGTGACATGCTACTTCTTTTAAACCACAGCGGATTTTCTGCACCATTAACACAGCATTTTTTTTTCTCATTGATTTACATTGTACTGTAAATCACTTGCGGATCTGCAGCGTTTCTGCACTGAAAAAAACGCTGCGGATCCGCAGAGAATGCGCAACGTGTGTACAAAGCCTTAGGCTGGGGCTGCAAGACTACTTTGACCGCGACATTAGTCACAAGACAAAAGATGTCTGTCTGTATGCCGCTGCCACAAAGAGCACGTGAGGGGGGCTGCATTGCATCCATTATTTGAGGGTCACAATGCGACCCCCATTCACATGCACTATAATGCAATATAGCAGAGGCACGAAGCGATCTTTGGCCGTGCAATCCATAGTAGTGCTGACACAGCCTTATTGCACGGTCTCCTTTAGATACTGTTTTTGCTGCATTTTTAACCAAAAAAACACCATTTTCATTTTAAAAGCTGTTTCTCGTTTTAATATAAAAGGGTTTTTTTTTCAACCATTTTCAAGTTCAATAAAGAAGTCAATGGGAAACATCCCCAAAATAGAAGGCCATACGTAGTGCATGCAGCACTCTAAAGGCACTACAGACCACAAAATCTGATATATGTACATTTTCCCAGAATTTTCCATTTACTGTGCACCCACAATGGTATAGAAATAATAGGTGGCAATGCAGTTACCGTACTTCACACTGTACAGGTTTCTATGGCAGGAAATACCTGATGTTCTCACCTCTATGATACTGATGAATGAGGATATAGGAAACCTGGGGACAGTGTGTGAAAAATGTGTCCAGTACAGTGGGGATCATGGTACATACAGCACTAGGCCAAGGGTCTGGGCAAGTGAAAAAGTGCTGCAGGCAGAATGATTGACAGATAGCAGCAGGGCTGTGGAGACGGAGTCGGAGCCCATTTTGGTGGAGTTGCAGTAGGTATAAAATGGACCAACTGCGACTCCTAAAACATATAAGGCCATGTTCACACCATCCTATTTTTCATGCGGAATCGCCGCGATTTTCCCGCTGCGGGTCCGCAGCTGTTTTCCATGCAGGGTACATTACAATGTACCCTATGGAAAACAGGAACTGCTGTGCCCACATTGCGGAAAATCGCGAAAAAAGCCGCGCTGAATAGCCGCGGTAAAAAAGAAGTACCATGTCACTTCTTTTTGCGGAACTGCAGCGGTTCTGCACCCATAGACCTCCATTGTGAGGTCAAACCCGCAGTAAAACCCGCAGATGAAAAAAATATCTGCGGGTTTTCTGCGGTTTGTGGTGCAGAACCACTGCAGTGTGGCTGCCCCCCCCGTGCCCCAATCCCACCCCCCCATGCTCCGATGCCACCCCCCGTGCTCCGACGCCCCCCCCGTGCCCTCATCTCCCCCCTTATACTTACCCGGCCTCCCGGTGTCCGTCCGGCCGTCTTCTCCCTGGGCGCCGCCATCTTGCAAAATGGCGGGCGCATACGCAGTGCGCCCGCCGAATCTGCCGGCCGGCAGATTCGTTCCAAAGTGCATTTTGATCACTGAGATATAACCTATCTCAGTGATCAAAATAAAAAAAATAGTAAATGACCCCCCCCCCCCCTTTGTCACCCCCATAGGTAGGGACAATAAAAAAAATTAAGAATTTTTTTTTTCCACTAAGGTTAGAATAGGGTTAGGGTTAGGGGTAGGGTTAGGGGTAGGGTATTTTCAGCCATTTTAACCCTAAAAAACTTCCTAGAAAACACACAGACTCTGCATAGAAAACTGCATAAAAAAACGCATAAAAAAACGCATCAAAAAACGCACCAAAAAAGCACCAAAAAAAGGACCTGCGTTTTCTGCCAAGAGCTGCGGTTTTTAGTCCTAAAAAAAAGGAGGGAAATCAGGAACGTGTGAACATAGCCTAATACATTTGGTACAGTAGTTCAATGCAGTTTGTGGGGAATATTTTTTCATAAGAATTTGGGAAAGTCATGAAATGTCCTATAAATGTCTAACTGATCTAAGGTCTAGGCTTTTAGCTGAGATGAATCTGTGCTGCAGTTTATGTTAATGATAAGTAGTGAAGTTTCTTCTCTACAGATAAGGGGAAAAATAAACACAGAGAAGGAATGCCTACATTCATCTCAGAACTTCTGGAGTGAACAGGAAAGCAAGAGTAAGGTACCATATATACTCGAGTATAAGCCGACCCGAGTATAAGCCGACCCCCCTAATTTTGCCACAAAAAACTGGGAAAACTTATTGACTCGAGTATAAGCCTAGGGTAGGAAATGCAGCAGCTACTGGTAAATTTCAAAAATAAAAATAGATGCTCCATACCGTTCATTATTGCCCCATAGATGCTCCATATACAGCTGTGCTATATAGAATGCTCTGCACCGTTCATTATGACCCCATAGATGCTCCATATAAAGCTGTGCCCCATATATCTATTGCTCTGCACCGTTGATTATGGCCCCATAGATGCTCCTTATAAAGCTGTGCCATATAGAATGCTCTGCAGTGTTCATTATGGCCCAATAGATGCTCCTTATAAAGCTGTGCCCCATATCTATTGCTCTGCACCGTTGATTATGGCCCCATAGATGCTCCTTATAAAGCTGTGTCCCATATATTTATTGCTCTGCACCGCTGATTATGGCCCAATAGATGCTCCTTATAAAGCTGTGCCCCATATATTTATTGCTCTGCAGCGTTGATTATGGCCCCATAGATGCTCCTTATAAAGCTGTGCCCCATATCTATTGCTCTGCACCGTTGATTATGGCCCCATAGATGCTCCTTATAAAGCTGTGCCCCATATATTTATTGCTCTGCACCGTTGATTATGGCCCCATAGATGCTCCTTATAAAGCTGTGCCCCATATCTATTGCTCTGCACCGTTGATTATGGCCCCATAGATGCTCCTTATAAAGCTGTGCCCCATATATTTATTGCTGTGCACCGTTGATTATGGCCCCATAGATGCTCCTTATAATGCTGTGCCCCATATATTTATTGCTCTGCACCGTTGATTATGGCCCCATAGATGCTCCTTATAAAGCTGTGCCCCATATCTATTGCTCTGCACCGTTGATTATGGCCCCATAGATGCTCCTTATAAAGCTGTGCCCCATATATTTATTGCTCTGCACCGTTGATTATGGCCCCATAGATGCTCCTTATAAAGCTGTGCCCCATATCTATTGCTCTGCACCGTTGATTATGGCCCCATAGATGCTCCTTATAAAGCTGTGCCCCATATATTTATTGCTGTGCACCGTTGATTATGGCCCCATAGATGCTCCTTATAAAGCTGTGCCCCATATCTATTGCTCTGCACCGTTGATTATGGCCCCATAGATGCTCCTTATAAAGCTGTGCCCCATATATTTATTGCTCTGCACCGTTCTTATGGCCCCATAGATGCTCCTTATAAAGCTGTGCCATATGGAATGCTGCTGGTGCTGCAATAAAAAAAAAAAAAATCACATACTCACCTCTCTTGCTCAGGATGCCAGCGCATTCAATATTTACCTGCTCCTCCTGCGGCTCCGTCTTCAGCACTGACGCTCAGCAGAGGGCGAGCACTGACTACGTCACCGCGCCCTCCGACCTGAGCGTCACTGCTAGAGGACGCTGAAGACGGAGCCGCACCGGAGCGAGGAGCAGGTAAATATAGCGCAGCGCTGCGCTCCCCGTATACTTACCTGCTCCCAGCGCGGTCCCTGCAGTCCCTGGCTTCCCCGGCGCTGCAGCTTCTTCCTGTAATTGAGCGGTCACAGTTACAGATCATTTACAGCAATGAATATGCGGCTCCACCCCTATGGGAGGTAGAGCCGCCTATTGATTTCTGTAATGAGCGGTGCCATGTGACCACTCAGGACAGGAAGAATCTGCAGTGCCGGGGAAGCCAGGGACTGCAGGGACCGCGCTGGGAGCAGGTAAGTATAATTACACAGCCCCCGCTCCCCCTCCCCTGCCGACCCCCGGGTATATGACTCGAGTATAAGCCGAGAGGGGGACTTTCCGCCCAAAAAAATGGGCTGAAAATCTTGGCTTATACTCGAGTATATACGGTAAGTACTTCTTAAAGCATATCTAAACTTTCAATAACCTGTGCATAAATCAATAGTCCATTATATGTTGTCTGTGTATGATTGATGTTTTAGTTTGTTTTTTCCTCTTAGCTCATGTTTGGAGAAATTAGCTGCTCTGATGAATTTCTGGTGTGTGTTCAGGAATATGATTCAGCACAAACATGTTCTCTCCCTCCTCCCCTCTTCATGGACTGTAAAGAAATATGATGTGAAGCATTTAGTGAGCTGTACCCTGAGACAAGCCTGACATTGAAAGCTCAGAATAAAGCTGAACTGATCTGAAGCAGATCTAACAACATATTTTACAAACTTTATACATATCTGTCCTATTGATTTATGCTATTCTTATTCTAAGTGCAAATTTACATTATTACAAAATGTGTAAGAAGCATCTCATGATGTCAGCTGTATTTGAGCATTTCACAGTAACTCAAGATAAAAAAAAATGTTGTGTATCAGTGTATAAGTGAACCAGACGAAAACAAATGCTGTGATGCCAAAATCAGTGCATACTCAGGTAGTGATAAAAATGCTCCTTCAAGAGCTTCCAATCTAACAAGACATTTACAACGCCGCCACCCAGAAGTTTACAAAGCTGTGATCGAAAAAGATCACAGCAGCACCAAGAAACCAGCACTTCCCCCCAGGCAAAGGAGGAGAAAAGGGCATCTCAAACATCAGTTACAAGATATTTTGTAAGTGACAAAGTTACTGTAAGGGTACCGTCACACACTGCCATTTCGATCGCTACGACGGTACGATTCGTGACGTTCCAGCGATATCGTTACGATCCTGCTGAGAATCGTACGTCGTAGCAGATCGTTTGGAACTTTGTTTCATCGCTGGATCTCCCGCTGTCATCGCTAGATCGGTGTGTGTGACACCGATCTAGCGATGCGATCAAGCGATGCGTTCGCTTGTAACCAGGGTAAACATCGGGTTACTAAGCGCAGGGCCGCGCTTAGTAACCCGATGTTTACCCTGGTTACAAGCGTAAAACGAAAAAAAAAAAAAAACAGCACATACTTACATTCTGGTGTCCGTCAGGTCCCTTGCCGTCTGCTTCCCGCACTGTGACTGCCGGCCGTAAAGTGAAAGCAGAGCACAGCGGCTGTGCTTTCACTTTCACTTTACGGCCGGCAGTCAGTGAGTGCGGGAAGTAGACGCCAAGGGACCTGAGGGACACCAGAATGTAAGTATGTGCTGTTTGTTTTTTTTTAGTTTTACGCTTGTAACCAGGGTAAACATCGGGTTACTAAGCGCGGTCCTGCGCTTAGTAACCCGATGTTTACCCTGGTTACCCGGGGACCTCGGCATCGTTGGTCGCTGGAGAGCTGTCTGTGTGACAGCTCCCCAGCGACCACACTACGATTTACCTACGATCACGGCCAGGTCGTATCGCTGGTCATGATCGTAGGTAAATCGTATAGTGTGACGGTACCCTTACAATGATAGCAGATGTGTTTAAGAGACAGCTCATCAAGCTTGTTGTGAAGGACAGTGTACCATTATCATTACAGCTCTTAATGGAGCAATGGCCTGCAAACTTGGTGTTTCTCTAAAAAGAGAAAGTATTAGAAAATTAGTGATTGAAGAAGCCCTTAACCAAAAGAAAGATCTTAAAAAGACTCTCAAGAGATGCCTTGTATTTCTTAAAATGAATGCCTGCACAGGTCACAGAGTGAACTATTTTGCTATCAACGTTCAATATGCTTGTGACAACAAGAAAAAGATACTAAAGCTCATCACAGAAGCCAGTTTCTCCAGACCTTAATAGAAAAAGTTCTGCAAGATTATGAACTCAAAATAGAACAGGTTCTTGCTATGATAACAGATAATGCTTCAAACATGATAAGTACAATTAAACTGATGAATGAGAATAACGAAGGTGAACAGCAGCTAGAAGAACATTTCACATTCAGTATGTTGGAGATGGAAGGTCACAGTCCTGTCCCCATAAGAAACAAACAGATATTACTACAGAAGAACAGCAAAATGATTCTTTACAGTTAGATTATCTTGTTGAAGCTGCTTCACACCTCTTTCCTATTCATCACATGCGCTGTGTTGTGCCCACGCTGCAGCTGGCAATAAGAGTCTGCAAGAGAGACTATATGTCTATATGTAAAATCATCCTTAAAACCCATCCTACGTGATAATATAGGTGAATTTAATGAAAATGTAGAATCCCTGTGGGTGGAGATAAGGGGAGGGGGAAAAAATAATAAATTGCTGATAGGGGTTTGTTATAAATCTCCAAAAATAATGGAAGCAATGGAGAATATCCTCGTAAAGCAAATAGATGAAGCTGCGACTCAAGGAGAAGTCATTATTATGGGGGACTTCAACTACCCTGAAATAAATTGGGGAACAGAACCCTGCAGTTCCAGCAAAGGTAATCGGTTTTTGACAACTATGAGAGACAATTACCTTTCACAACTGGTTCAGGACCCAACAAGAAGGGGGGCACTGCTAGACCTAATATTAACCAACAGGCCAGACCGCATATCAAATATAAGGGTTGGGGGTCACTTGGGTAATAGCGATCACAAAATAATAAGTTTTCATGTATCCTTTAAAAAGATGTGTAATAGAGGGGTTACAAGGACACTAAACTTCAGGAGGGCAAATTTCCAACGGATGAGAGAGGATCTTGGTGCAATTATCTGGGACGATATCCTGAGACACAAAAATACACAAAGAAAATGGGAGACATTTATTAGCATCCTGGATAGGACCTGTGCACAGTATATACCGTATGGGAATAAACATACTAGAAATAGGAGGAAACCAATATGGCTAAATAGAGCTGTAAGGGGCGCAATAAGTGACAAAAAGAAAGCATTTAGAGAATTAAAGGAAGTAGGTAGTGATGAGGCATTAAATAAACACAGAAAATTAAATAAATTCTGTAAAAAGCAAATCAAGGCAGCAAAGATTGAGACAGAGAGACTCATTGCCAGAGAGTAAAAATAATCCTAAAATATTCTTTAACTACATAAATAGTAATAAACTAAAAAATGATAGTGTTGGCCCCCTTAAAAATAGTCTGGGTGAAATGGTGGATGAGGATGAGGAAAAAGCCAATATGCTAAATGACTTTTTTTCATCAGTATTTACACAAGAAAATCCCATGGCAGACAAAATGACTAGTGATAAAAATTCCCCATTAAATGTCATCTGCTTAACCCAGCAGGAAGTGCGGCGGCGTCTAAAAATCACTAAAATTGACAAATCTCCGAGCCCGAATGGGATACACCCTCGAGTACTGCAGGAATTAAGTACAGTCATTGATAGACCATTATTTTTAATCTTTAAAGACTCCATAATAACAGGGTCTGTACCACAGGACTGGCGTATAGCAAATGTGGTGCCAATATTCAAAAAGGGGACAAAAACTGAACTCGGAAATTATAGGCCAGTAAGCTTAACCTCTACTGTGGGTAAAATCCTGGAGGGCATTCTAAGGGATGCTACACTGGAGTATCTGAAGAGGAATAACCTCATGACCCAGTATCAGCACGGGTTTACTAGCGACCGTTCATGTCAGACTAATTTGATCAGTTTCTATGAAGAGGTAAGTTCCGGATTGGACCAAGGGAACCCAGTGGATGTAGTGTATATGGACTTTTCAAAAGCTTTTGATATGGTGCCACACAAAAGGTTGATACATAAAATGAGAATAATGGGGATAGGGGAAAATATGTGTAAGTGGGTTGAGAGCTGGCTCAGGGATAGGAAACAAAGGGTGGTTATTAATGGAGCACACTCGGACTGGGTAGCGGTTAGCAGTGGGGTACCACAGGGGTCAGTATTGGGCCCTCTTCTTTTTAACATATTTATTAATGACCTTGTAGGGGGCATTCAGAGTAGAATTTCAATATTTGCAGATGACACTAAACTCTGCAGGGTAATCAATACAGAGGAGGACAATTTTATATTACAGGATGATTTATGTAAACTAGAAGCTTGGGCTGATAAATGGCAAATGAGCTTTAATGGGGATAAATGTAAGGTCATGCACTTGGGTAGAAGTAATAAGATGTATAATTATGTGCTTAATTCTAAAACTCTGGGCAAAACCGTCAATGAAAAAGACCTGGGTGTATGGGTGGATAACAAACTCATATTCAGTGGCCAGTGTCAGGCAGCTGCTACAAAGGCAAATAAAATAATGGGATGCATTAAAAGAGGCATAGATGCTCATGAGGAGAACATAATTTTACCTCTATACAAGTCACTAGTTCGACCACACTTAGAATACTGTGCACAGTTCTGGTCTCCGGTGTATAAGAAAGACATAGCTGAACTAGAGCGGGTGCAGAGAAGAGCGACCAAGGTTATTAGAGGACTGGGGGGTCTGCAATACCAAGATAGGTTATTACACTTGTGGCTATTTAGTTTGGAAAAACGAAGACTAAGGGGTGATCTTATGTTAATGTATAAATATATGAGGGGACAGTACAAAGACCTTTCGGATGATCTTTTTAATCATAGACCTGAAACCGGGACAAGGGGGCATCCTCAGCGTTTGGAGGAAAAAAGGTTTAAGCATAATAACAGACGCGGATTCTTTACTGTAAGAGCAGTGAGACTATGGAACTCTCTGCCGTATGATGTTGTAATGAGTGATTCATTGCTTAAATTTAAGAGGGGTCTGGATACCTTTCTGGAAAAGTATAATGTTACAGGGTATATACACTAGATTCCTTGATAGGGCGTTGATCCAGGGAACTAGTCTGATTGCCGTATGTGGAGTCGGGAAGGAATTTTTTTCGCCAATGTGGAGCTTACTCTTGCCACATGGGTTTTTTTTTGCCTTCCTCTGGATCAACATGTTAGGGCATGTTAGGTTAAGCTATGGGTTGAACTAGATGGACTTATAAAACTAGAGGTACAGTAATGTATACACTAGCGGCGCTTGTGAGATGGATAGAGGTAGCTGCAGGTACTGCTCCTCACCACACCGAGGAGAAGGGGGAAAAAATTTACGAGACACAAAACTGTATATAACAGTATATGTACCTGCGCTTGACCTTATAGAGAAACTATAGTACATAAACACGATAGGTAGTTACCTTCAAGGTGGGAAGACAGTAATGGATCCGTTTAGGGTGCATAAAGTAAGACTGGAGTAGCTGGTATGCAGGGACTGACTGAAATAATCGGTGTGCCGGGACTAGAATGGGGAAAAACAATGGCAATGTTGCAATAAATATGTAAATAAAATCATACGAGTAATAACTAAAAACCCCGAGCAGTAAACAGCCTCATATAAATAGTGCGTATATATATATGTGGTCTTACAGGCGGTACCTCCAATATAGTAGAGATCAAGTACCTGTCTTATGGTAAGCCCCGGGGAGGAAGTTTAGAAAAAATAACACTAAAAGAAATCCGCAACTTGTAGGTAATAGTCGCACTGTAGAAACGTTGCACTTAGCTCAATTGAGCGTAACAGTGTAGAAGTTAGGAGCGTTGTACTTAGCTCAATGAAGCGATGTGGTTGAAGTGTCCTCAGGCGGCTAATGCAGGCGCCGTCCCGGCCGGTGACGGGCGCTCGCGCGGCCTGTGTTAAGTCCTGTACGATGCTGTGCAGGACCTGCGGTGGCGTTCGGGTCACGTGCTAAGGAGTCACGTGGTGCCCTGGATGATGCTACGGAGCGCTGTGGGAGCCAAACCCGGCGGTGGCGTTCGGGTCACGTGCTAAGGAGTCACGTGGTGCCCTGGATGATGCTACGGAGCGCTGTGGGAGCCAAACCCTGCGGTGGCGTTCGGGTCACGTGCTAAGGAGTCACGTGGTGCCCTGGATGATGCTACGGAGCGCTGTGGGAGCCAAACCCTGCGGTGGCGTTCGGGTCACGTGCTAAGGAGTCATGGTTTGGCTCCCACAGCGCTCCGTAGCATCACGTGACTCCTTAGCACGTGACCCGAACGCCACCGCAGGTCCTGCACAGCATCGTACAGGACTTAACACAGGCCGCGCGAGCGCCCGTCACCGGCCGGGACGGCGCCTGCATTAGCCGCCTGAGGACACTTCAACCACATCGCTTCATTGAGCTAAGTACAACGCTCCTAACTTCTACACTGTTACGCTCAATTGAGCTAAGTGCAACGTTTCTACAGTGCGACTATTACCTACAAGTTGCGGATTTCTTTTAGTGTTATTTTTTCTAAACTTCCTCCCCGGGGCTTACCATAAGACAGGTACTTGATCTCTACTATATTGGAGGTACCGCCTGTAAGACCACATATATATACGCACTATTTATATGAGGCTGTTTACTGCTCGGGGTTTTTAGTTATTACTCGTATGATTTTATTTACATATTTATTGCAACATTGCCATTGTTTTTCCCCATTCTAGTCCCGGCACACCGATTATTTCAGTCAGTCCCTGCATACCAGCTACTCCAGTCTTACTTTATGCACCCTAAACGGATCCATTACTGTCTTCCCACCTTGAAGGTAACTACCTATCGTGTTTATGTACTATAGTTTCTCTATAAGGTCAAGCGCAGGTACATATACTGTTATATACAGTTTTGTGTCTCGTAGATGGACTTATAGTCTTCCTTCAACCTTAATAACTATGTAACTATGTAACATGCTGGAACTCTGATTAGCAAAGTGAGGAAACTGACTATTGCTGCCAGAACCCGTAAAATTGATTCCATCTTGAAGAGATGTGCTGGAAAAGGGGCAATTGTGGATCACTTGCTGGGGCAGCACTTATTTAATGATTGAGCGATTGCTTGAGCTAAAACCCTTCCTTGTAGATATGGCAAACCCTCGGGTAACACTACATGAAGGTCAATGGACACAGGTTGCTGAACTGAAGGAATTGCTTCATCACCCATTTACAGTGATAAAAAGTTACAGGCTGAGGATGGAACTCCAGGCATTTTTATGAAGCAGTGGAAGAACTTGCTGTGGCAGTCCCAAAGAGGAGGTTTAATCACGGATGGCGTTGCTGCTTCAATGAAACGGAGAGAGACACTTTTGAAATCATAATGACAACCCAAAACATCCAAATGACCGTGATCAAAAGTTTACATACCCTGGTGATTTTGGCCTTATATGATGCACAGAAGTTGACACAAATGGGTTTGAATGGCTACTAAAGGTAACATCCTCACCTGTGACCTGTTTGCTTGTAATCAGTGTGTGTGCATAAAAGCTGAGTGAGTTTCTGTGATCCAGACAGACTCTGGCATCTTTCATCCAGCCACTGACATTTCTGGACTGTGAGTCATGGGGAAAGCAAAAGAATTTTCATCGGATCTAGGGGAAAAGGTAGTTAAACTGTATAAAACAGGAAAGGGACACGAAAAAATATCCAAGGAATTGATAATGCCAGTCAGCAGCATTTAAACTGTGATTAACAAATGGAAAATCAGGGGCTCTGTAAAAACAAAACTATGGTCAGGTAGACCAACAAAAATATCGTTCACAACTGGCAGGAAAATTGTTTGGGATGTAAAGAAAAACCCATAAATAGCATCAGCTGAAATACAGGACTCTCTGAAAACTAGCGGTCCGGCTGTTTAAAGATGCACAATAAGGAGGCACTTGAAGAAAAATGGGCTGCATGGTCGAGTCACCAGAAGAAAGCCATTACTGCGCAAATGCCACAAATTGTCTCTCCTACAATACGCAAAACAGAATAGAGACAAGCCTCAAAACTTCTTGAACAAGGTAATTTGGAGTGATGAGACCAAAATTGAACTTCTTGGCCACAATCATAAACATTACGTTTGGAGAGAGGTCAACAAGGCCTATGATGAAAGGAACACCATTCCTACTGTAAAGCATGGAGGTGGATCGCTGATGTTTTGAGGATGTGTGAACTATAAAGGCACAGGAAACTTGGTCAAAGTTGAAGGAAACATGAATGCAGCAAGTTATCAGCAAAAACTGGAGGCAGATTTGCACTCATCAGCCTGGAAGCTGCGCATGGGACGTACTTGGACGTTCCAACATGACAACGATCCAAAACACAAGGCCCAGTAGACCTGTTATTGGATACAGCAGAACAAAGTGAAGGTTCTGGAATGGCCACCTCAGTCTCCTGACCTCAATATCATTGAGCCACTCAGGGGAGATCTCAAGCGCACAGTTCATTCTAGACAGCCCAGGAATTTACAGGAACTGGAGGTTTTTTGCCAAGAAGAGTGGGCAGCTTTACCACTGAGAAAATAAAGAACCTCATCCACAACTACCACAAATGAGTTCAAGCTCTCATTGATGTTAACGGGGGCAATACACAGTATTAAGAAATGGGATATGTGAACTTCTGATCAGGGTCATTTGGATGTTTTGGGTTGTCATTAGGATTTAAAAAGAGAACAGTAGTTCAACAACAAATGGCTTCACCCAACCACTAAGCATTTAGTTTTGGTGTTATCATTCATAGTCTCTGAAAAAGGCCAAGAAACAAAAATTCTGCCGGGGGATGTAAACTTTTGAGCACGACTGTAGACAGTGTCAGCTCTCAGTGCCATGGGCTGTGCACTGCTGCAGACATTACTTCACACTAGGTTTCCTACAACATAAGGAATATAAAGTACCAGTCTCAATGATGCACTTTTCCTGCTGAGGCACTATAAGGTCCAGCATGGCCTGCCAGTCATGCTAGGACTTGTAGTTCCACAGGTGTGTACACAGCAGGAGACAGAATACGCCGATATCTGTGTACTTACTATCACCGCACTACACACCGGCTCTGGCGCCTCTACAACCGCCGCACTGAGCACAACACAACCGTACCGGCCTGCAGTGCGCCTGCGTGCCCTAACCCCGCCCATCTCCCAGCCTCCGACATTACTTTCCCTTCATCACCGCACGTTACATAATACTATAATATAAGGAATGCGCAGGACGTATCTATGTTTTATCGTGTGTACGAGTCTCTAATATATCTGCTAACGCTCCAAATAATCTCATCTGTAACTGGACTTTTTAGTCACATGATCCTAACTCCACACCAGTTTCTTCCGGGTTTGCGGGTCACGTCTCGTTCTCAGCAGCGTTGGCTTGGTGTTTGTGTGACTACTTCCTGTTTCTGCACGTGGGTATTGAGCATGCGCAGTGCTGGACCAAAGGGGAAACGTGCTGTGACCAGATGTGGAGCCTGGACTATTGTACAGTACAGGTACAGTACTTGTGGGTGGGTATGAGCGCCTGGTACATGATTCCAGGCTGTGGTACTGCCAGCAGGCGGGGATGAGTGCCAGGTACAAGATGCCAGGCTGTGGTACTGCCAGCAGGCGGGTATGAGCGCCTGGTACATGATGCCAGGCTGTGGTACTGCCAGCAGGCAGGTATGAGCGCCTGGTACATGATGCCAGGCTGTGGTACTGCCAGCAGGCGGGTATGAGCGCCTGGTACATGATGCCAGGCTGTGGTACTGCCAGCAGGCAGGTATGAGCGCCTGGTACATGATGCCAGGCTGTGATACTGCCAGCAGGCGGGTATGAGCGCCTGGTACATGATGCCAGGCTGTGATACTGCCAGCAGGCGGGTATGAGCGCCTGGTACATGATGCCAGGCTGTGGTACTGCCAGCAGGCGGGTATGAGTGCCTGGTACATGATGCCAGGCTGTGGTACTGCCAGCAGGCGGGTATGAGCGCCTGGTACATGATGCCAGGCTGTGATACTGCCAGCAGGCGGGTATGAGCGCCTGGTACATGATGCCACGGTGTCGTATTGCCAGCAGGCGGGTATGAGTGCCTGGGATATGATGCTAGGCAGTGATACTGCCAGCAGGTGGGTATGAGCGCCTTATAGATGATGCCAGGGCGTGATACTGCCAGTAGGCGGTTATGAGCGCCTGTTACAAGATGCCAGGCTGTGATACTGCCAGCAGGTGGGTATGAGCTCCTGGTACATGACAGGCTGTGGTACTGCCAGCAGGCGGGTATGAGCGCCTGTTACAAGATGCCAGGCTGTGATACTGTCAGCAGGCCTGTTGCCTGATGGTTGACTAGTACTGTGTGGTGGGCGGCTGGTGCCGTGTGGTGCGGCGCTGGTCTGCTGTTTCCTAGGACCTGTCAGGAATTACAGAGCTCAGATTCTCACTTTGGTAAAGGTGACTGACATGGGTTGTCCACAGGGTATGTGATCATTTATTGATCGGCTGAAGTCTGCCTGCTCAGACCTGCTAGGATCAGACAGCAGCACCTGTACGCCCCGTAGTGCCCTGTTCTGACAGTGCTTCATTATACAATTCCCTACCATTCTCCTTACCTTGCTATTCCCTGTATTTGTTTTTTTTCCTTTACCTCCTGTGACATTTCATTTGAGGGGAGTCATAAATGGGGTGTCACAGCAGGATGCCCCCCCCAGTCACTTCTCTGCAGCTTTTGTCACCCTTTCTGTAATATGATGTAATCTGGGGGCGGCGCTGCGGATTCTTACCACAGTTTCTGTTCCCGCGTCCTCTAACAGAGTCCTGTGTCAGTATCGGTGATCGCTGCCTTGTTCATTAATATGAGATGTCACCAGGGGGCGGTGATAGAAGCAGGGTGAGTGACGTCAGCATCGCCCCACATATATACCGATTGATTTTCGTTACTGTAATCCCACCTTTATCATTTGCATTCCTTTTTTTTCTTTTTGTTTCTCTTTTTTCCACATTTTGATTTGTAGGATCAACTAAGAAAATGTTAAAGTCCAAGACCTTTGTGAAAAAGACTCGTTCTGGCGGCATCTTAAAAGTTGTCAGAGAGCATTACCTGAGGGATGACATCACCTGCGGGTGCCATGGATGTGATGAGTGCCAGCAGGAGAGCCCTGTCTTGCAGATGGAGCCCGTCCTGCAGAGCGCTCTCTGTGAATCCCCCCATTACATATTACCGGACACTAATGTGTTACTTCACCAGGTAATGCAAAGATTTTAGTATATCGGACAATGTTTTTTTTTAACACACACACACACACACACACACACACACACACACACACACACACACACACACACACACACACACACACACACACACACACACACACACACACGTTTATTAATATTTAAAAAATCTAAATATTTTGACATATGGAAGTATTGGTATGCACACTCCTTTAGCAAATGTATATTTACTACATTTTCTGTAGAACTTCATGAGAAATGCTAATCTCATACATCTGATCATGTGACAGGCCCACGAATTCCGCGATTGTGACAGTGCGCATTGTACACTCACGATTCGGCAGTCTGCATTATCTTAAGACAACCCCTTTAAAATAAGAAGAGCGCCTTCATTCTCGGCATTACTAGTCACAGGAGCATTAGAGGATTTAATATTGGATGAGGAAAAATCTGAAGGAAGACCTATTATTAGTTTATTTTCTGATTTTCCTTCTTACCTAAACAAGACCTGCGACATTTGATATCTGCTCCGATCCGACCCCCACTTGTCCTGCAGGAGAAAGATTTATAGTGCCGTATTCTAAAATGTGAAGTCTTGTTTTGGGTCTGAATGCGCCAAGCACAAGGTTTGCTGATATTCCGGAGCGTACCGTTTCCTGTCTCCCACCTTCCTGCTGGCCGGGGGGGGCGTGACACTGAATGATTGACAGCTCGGACCAGCAGCATTGTCGCACACTACACTGAGAGAAGCACGGTGGCACTGGTGCTCATCGGATCTCTGCTAGAGGTGGTTTATAACCCAGGCAATGATCATTTAACTGTAACATTAGAAATCCCTTAGTTCTTGTGATGAATTTTAAGAAGTAAATTTCTTTGTTGCATGATAATGAGAAGCCCCTTTACTATCTATAAATTAAAGGGGTCGTCCTACCATGAAAAAATATATATTTTAGGTAAGGATTGATTAAAAATAATGCTTTACTCACTTTCATGTACGTGGTGGATCTGAAAGCGATGTCTCTCCTGTTCAGAAACTACAGCACCACTGCAGCCTGTAATTGTCTGCAGCGTTGCCGTGACTTCCGACTGGAGCCCTGCAGACCTCTGGAGTGGACTGGTCTCGAAGCTATGCCTCCATTCATTATTTCTAATCAGTACACGCCTAAAATATATTTTTTACTCCCCGACATCACCTTTTACCATGAGCGTTTTAGGCTAAGATCTGTATAATTTGAATTCCTCACTCTTTTATTTGCACAAACGTTTAGAAAAATCCATTTATTTTCCTTTTTGTGTTTAGGTTGACATCCTTGAAGACCCGGTCATCCAGAATGTGATCTTATTGCAGACCGTTCTCCAGGAAGTGAGGAGTCGGAGCGCACCAGTATACAAGCGAATCCGAGATATGACTAATAACCCTGAGAAGTATTTCTACACTTTCACTAATGAGCACCATCGGTAAGTCCACGTAACCATGGCTGTTCTAATGTACAGGCTCTAGATACCATGTATAACAGTTCCCCTAAATGAAAGTGCTAGAATAACGTCAGAAGCTCAAAAGAAATGTTGATGGAAAATAGTTACCGTATGTCTCTTGAAACTCATGGAGATGCAAAAAAGAAAAGTGTCCAGGTCCTTAATTGGTTAACACAAGTGCACTCCTTGGCTATTTGGAGAAAATGTCTAAATCTCAAACAACCACTTTAAATAGTATTTACATTTTTCTTTCTTATTTGACTAAGATGTCTTTCCCATAAATTATAAACATAAGGATGAATGACCTCGGTGAGATCAAAACATCTAACACCGCGGAGACACCATCACGTGTTTCTCAACGCAGTGATCCAGAACACTGCCCCCATCCCTTATGGGAAATATGCAAATGCATGTAGAAAAGCCGCCATACCTATGCCAAAACATGGTATCCATCCACAGACAGCGTATTTGCCCCTCATCAGTGTGGAGTAGGAAACTGGCTATTAGGAGCAGTGCTATGTTTTGGCATAGGTGGTTTTCCTTTTGGATGCTGCCCTTCCCGTGGTTGTTCCTTCCCGGTGAAAGACCTGGCTGTTTATTGCTTGCGTTGAGAAACACGTGATGGTGTCTCCGCGGCTTTTCTACATGCATTTGCATATTTCCCATAAGGGATGGGAGCAGTGTTCTGGATCACTGCGTTGAGAAACACGTGATGGTGTCTCCGCGGTGTTGGATGTTTTGATCTCCCCGAGGTCATTCATCCTTATGTTTATAGTCCTTTTACTAGGCACTGCTCTTAATAGCCAGTTTCCTACTCCACACTGATGAGGGGCAAATACCCCGAAACAGCTGTCTGTGGATGGATACCATGTTTTGGCATAGGTGGTTTTCCTTTTTGGATGCTGCCCTTCCCGTGGTTGTTCCTTCCCGGTGAAAGACTTGGCTATTTATTGCTTGCATTGAGAAACACGTGATGGTGTCTCCGCGGCTTTTCTACATGCATTTCCCATAAATTAGTCACCTCTTGTCTTCAACACTGGCCATTCACTCAAAAACTGCTCAAATCTGTCTACAAATCTGTCTGCAGTGAGGGATCAAATCGCTTCTTCAGACCATCTGTGAACTCAGATATTTGGTGTCCGGTACTGGACTAATGATATAGAGCGATGAGTAATATGTTGCATTTTCTGCCATCACAGGGAAACTTACATAGAACAAGAACAGGGGGAAAATGCTAATGACCGAAACGACAGAGCGATTCGGACTGCAACACAGTGGTATGGTAAACATCTGAAGAAATCTGCCAATCTCAAGAACCTGCAAGTGCTGCTAATAACCAACGACCGCGGTAACAAGGAGAAGGCCGTGCAGGAAGGCATTGTGGCATTTACATGTAAGTTGCTACTTTTCGGTTTACTTTCCCAATGCTGTATGTCATTGAGCACTCCTGTCCTTGAAGGGAGCTGTATAAACTTGATACTTGCTTTCCTGAAAATTTAGTTTTTTCTAGATCTATCTTTATATTTTAGGTGAAGAATACATTAAAAGTCTGATTGCCAATCCTGAACTTGTGGATCGCCTTGCTTGTGTGTCCGATGAGAAGGTAAAATATCAATGTGTTACGGTCTCGGGTTTCTTTCCAGTTTTATTCACCTTTGTCCTTTTGTGTGGGAACATGATGCTCCTCTCATGCATGCTATGGGAGCCAGCCATAAGTAGGCCATTTCTGGTTCACTAATGGGCGTCTTTTGGTTGCCTGGTTCGCTTTGTGACATATAACCGATTTCCATTGACGTGGTTATTTTCTTTTCACAGAATGATATAGAGAGTGGAAGAATTATTTTCTCTGAGCATCTTCCTTTATCAAAGTTACAACAAGGTATAAAATCTGGAATTTATGTGCAAGGGACTTTCAGGGCAAGCAGAGATAACTTTCTGGAGGCCACAGTGTGGGTCCATGGAGATTCTGCAGAGAACAAAGAGGTGAGAATTAATGCCCATTTCACTACAGAGATACATATTACTTGTCTTAAAGGGATTGTTCGGTCTCAGAAGAAAAGTCTGCGGTAACTCTGTGACTGCAGACTGATGTGAAAGTATACAATACACATACGATTTGTATGTCCAGGCGTGTGGACATCTGCATACTTATGGTCACTTGCCGACTAGTCTGTCCCGGCCTCTCAATAAAACAGGATTAATAGATATATATCTATATAAATAAAAATTATTATTATTATTATTAATAGATGTGCAAGAGTCTAGTCGGCATATGGTCATGTGACTACCCATCCACCTGTCAATAAAGGGAAATTGTGATGGTGTGCACATTATACACTGTCAGGATTCTGCAGTCACATAGAGCAACCACAGACTTGTTTTCCTTTGAGACCAGACAACCCCTTTAAAGTGACGCTGATCTGAGACGGTGCTTTAATTATAGGCAGATTTATATAATTATGAAGGGTGAAAATTGTTGACTCCTAAGTGTCATACAGTTGTATTGAAAAAGGTTTTGTATCTGGAGACAAGCCTGGTCAGTCAGGAAGTCACTTCTAACACTTCTGATTTGCTCTCGCTCATCTCTTCCAGCACTAAGAATGTCGTCTATATGGGATTGAGTGTCCTCTGCTTTCCAGGGTCACTGCCACTAAGACAGTTTAGGTGGGGAAAAGGCAAGGACTGGTCATGGTGAAAAGGCAAGGACTGGTCACCGGGAATCGCCCTGAAACACCCGTAAGGGTGACAGGGGATAAAGTCCTGCCTACGGGGTCCATGAGTGGGCGACGCCACACTGCTCTCTCGGTCACATCCGTGTGGGATAGCATGGTGAGACATGACACCCTGTTACCCTAGAACGATGAGCCTGAATGACAAAGGGAAAAGATTAATACACACAAAGCAGGGAACTTGCAAAGGAAAAAACTGTGGATGTGGGATCAGATCCAGGTCCGCCTCCTACAGGCACAAAGCTAAAACTGAG
Organism: Ranitomeya imitator; assembly: GCF_032444005.1. NCBI lineage: Eukaryota > Metazoa > Chordata > Amphibia > Anura > Dendrobatidae > Ranitomeya > Ranitomeya imitator. The sequence goes on from NC_091284.1 coordinate 615,498,432, forward strand.
GTGCTTTGTGCCTGTCGGTGGGTGTATACCGCTGAGGAGGAGCTATTTTCCTTTTTTTGTATAATGTCAGCCTCCTAGCGACAGCAGCATACACCCATGGTTACCTGTGTCCCCCAATGAAGAGATAAAGAAAACCGTTTCATCAGTTCTGTTCTTCAGGACTGTTGTCCAGCATTGTGGCCATGCAGTAGGTGGGGGGAGGGGAGCAGTCTGGCAGTCACTGCTGTTTCTGGCATAGGTAGCTGTTAGTGATATGTCCCATTACACAGACCAACCGGTACCTTCCCGTCTTCTGCTATCCACTTATCTAGCAGCGTACATAGGCCGATGGCGGAAAATCTGAAGCGTTGTGCAAATAACTATGAATTGCGTTCAAACGTTTGGATTTGTTTCCCCCAAAGTTGTATCTTCAGTGTTGGTTGTCCTATACAGTTTACAGGGAAGACTTTCATCAGTAGTGTTTTTCTCAGACTTCACAATGACATTAAACAAATGCCCTGATTGTACTTTATTGTTGGGTTTGATGCACAATTCATGTTTCTAAACGTTCTCAGATTCTCCTGCAAGGATTGCGGCACATTAACCGAGCCATGCATGAGGATGTTGTCGCTGTGGAGCTGTTGCAGAAAGATAATTGGGTGGCTCCATCATCGGTGGTCTTACAGGATGAAGGGGAAAGCGATGATATTGACTCCGTCGAGGAAAAGGAGAAGATGGTATACATTCACTATTAGCCCAGTCTAGAATGGTAATTATTGGGTATTTGGAAAGCGTTCAGTGTCCTGACTCCAGGGTTTTGTTCCAGCTGCAAGCTTCTGCAAATAAATCTGTAAAACCTTCAGGAAGAGTTGTGGGGATCATAAAGAGAAACTGGAGGCCGTACTGCGGCATGCTGGCCAAGTCTCATATTAAGCAGGTAGGTGCCTGACGACCGTGTGATTCTTCTCATTTTCCGCTTTCTCTATTTTATGATTTGTACTGTTAACTCTTTCAGTCTACACGGCATTTGTTCACACCAGCTGACCGGCGGATTCCACGCATACGTATAGAGACCAGACAATCCTCCACTTTGGAAGGGCAGAGAATCATAGTTGCAATTGACGGATGGCCCAAAAATTCCAGATATCCTAATGTAAGTGGTGCCATACATAGTATCCTAGAATAATTGGACAGCTGCGTATGTAAGTGATCGATATGTGATATATGTATATAATAGATCTCTTAATAGATCTCAAGAAACTGATTCTTTATAGATAGCACTAGAAGCTGAGCTGTTTTCAAAATTGACGAAAATTTAACAAAATCCAAGTCTTGTATTTTTTTCACTATATTATGTGAAATACCCAAAGGGTTTTTTCTGATAATTAAAAGAAAAAAACCAAAACCTTACCTGTTTAATCCTTCACAGCACCATCATCGATGCTTCAGGTGGTCCCACGAGTATGTGTTCACTTCTGCAGCAATGATGTCCCATTAATCCATAGGACCACTGCAGCCAATCAGTAACTTGTCGATCACATGCTAGCATTTTAGCTGCGGTATTTTATGGTATATCGCAGCACATCATTTCTGAAAGAAGCATTGAAAGACCGATGGCTGTGGGGAATTAAATAGCTAATTTCTCTATCGCCTTTCATTGGGGGACACAGGAACCATGGGTGTATGCTGCTGCCACTAGGAGGCTGACACTATGCAAATAAAAAAGTTAGCTCCTCCTCTGCAGTGTACACCCTACCGACAGGAAGTAGGATATTCAGTTTAGCTTAGTGTCAGTAGGAGGTGGACACGGGTCTTTCATTAGACCCTTATCTACCTCAATGTGCGTCGTTTCTTTTCAGGTTTTTCCGGAGGGATACAGGGTGAACAGTCACACCTGTAGTCCCACAGTGCGGACTATGAGTACGGCGTGTACTGCCACCCTGTATCCTCGTAGATCCCTCACCAGGACCAAGATCCTAGCACACAAGCGTGCTCAGAAGTCCGGTCCTGGCTCCGTCCCCCACCCACTCGCCCACCAGAGCCTGTCGGTTGCGGAGACGAGGACGTCCATCAGCTCCCTGGACGTCTCATTCCTCTTCAGGTTAGTAACGACGTGGGATATTTAAGGTGAGTATTTTCCCCATTCCCATCCCACCCCATACAGATCTTCTAAGGGGGGATCCCACTGGTCGTCGCCCGTTTGCACGGGCAGCGGCACGCAGTTGCAGGGGCCGTTTTATCCGCGCGCACGGGCCGAGATCCCTTTACCGCACGGCGGCCGTGTTTTTCTGTCTGCCGCGCCGCTTCCATAGCTGCGGCCGTTCTGCCTCCTGTTCTGGCCCCTGCGACCGTACGATTCCGGCCGCCCTTAGCGCCATCTGTGCCAGCGCGGCGGCTCCCCTGCCATCTGTGCCAGCGCGGCGGCGTTTGCAGGCCGCCGCGCCGCTTCTGGCCCCCTGCGACCGTACGATTCCGGCCGCCCTTAGCGCCATCTGTGCCAGCGTGGCGGCTCCCCTGCCATCTTTGCCAGCGCGGCGGCATTTGCAGGCCGCCTCGCCGCTTCGGGCCCCTGCAGCCACGCTTCTCCGGCCGCTCTCTGCGGCCGCGATGCCTTTGTCCCAGGCTGCCCCGCCGCTTCATACCCGCGGCGCCGCGGTCTTGCACAGGTGGACGCCGGCCTCTAATTTAGGCCCCGGCTTCCCCCGGGGCCTACTTCCGGCCGCGACTCCGCCACTTCCTCCTTACATCAGGCGGGCTTTTCTCCCGCCCGACTGGTTCAAGTCGGTGAGCTCCGCCCACCAGGCGGTTAGCCCCGCCCACTTTCTCCTGCGCCCCTGAAGTGGTTTTTCGGCACCAGGACCGCTTTGCGCTGGCTCCTCAAAGCGCATAGCCTGGCGTCCTCATCCCTTGCGGCTCAGCATTGCAGCCGGTCCTGGACAGAAGCGGGTCCCAGAAGTCTGCTCTGTCTGCCTGCACCCCTGCGTTAAGGACCATCCACATCATGAGGTGCAGCTTTCCATCCATCACCTGTCGTGAGTACTAACCTTCTGGCTTCTTCATCGCCATGTCTAATCTTAAGGGAAATCGCTTTTGTTCTCCCTCTTCTGCCTTAGTCTAACACTTTGCGTGTTCGCCTTATGCCCACCGCAGCGTCTGCCGTGAGTAGCTCTGCACCGCAGACTGATACTCTTCCCTTCTGAATTTTTCCATCCACATTATGCTCACCGCCCAGGACCCCCCTCCCCCCCCGCCACTCTATCAGTAGCGGATCTCACACGGGTGTCCCAGACCCTTGTGTCCGTGCTAGATCGGTTGCCCCTGCAGACTTCCGTAGTAGCCAGCGGGTCGCAAGAAGCTCCGTCCGAGACTTCTAATACAGGCCGCGAAAGATCCAGACAGGAACGCTGGTCTGAGTTCTCTTCTCGGTCCACTTCGCCCCACGGTCCTTCTCTGTGGTCGACTTCCCCCTGGCCTTTCCCCCCGGAGTCAGGCGAGGTTTTCTCTGATGCGCCTTCGGAGGATAATTTGGGGCCGGGTTCGAACCAAATCGCTAACATGAGGGATATGGTTCAAAGCCTCATTGGAGCGACCAATCAGACCTGTGGCATCAAAGATTCCTCTACGAAACCCGCAGATCAGGCGGTTTCGTTTAGACGGTCTAAACTACCTCCCAAGGTATTGGCTCCTCATCCTGAATTCGAGGAGCTTCTGGCCAGAGAAAGAGCGAATTCGACCAGACGTTCTCAATGAGACAAGCGTCTTGGAGTCTCATAATCTCTTTCCTCCGGATCTCATTGCCAACCGGATTGAGAGGCGTTAGAGAACGACCTCTCCCCCTGTGGATCCGTCGGCTGCTAGACTTGCCACCAACACAGTCCTTATGCTGTCCGGTGGGGCGGCTCTGAAAGATTCCATCGATTGGATCATGGAATCCTTCGTGAAGTCGGCTTTCGAAACTTGCCGCATCATCCCAATGCCCGACTTTGGCTTCCACTTGGGTTTCAAAGTCTGTATCTGAGGGGCTAAACAACTCCGTTGGGGCATTCAAGCTGGAGCTCCATCAGGCCGGCTGGCGGAACTTGCCACCCAGATTACTCACGCAGGGGAATAATTGGTTCCCTGGACGTCGCGTCTTCTGCCGCACAGGCGCCCAGTGAGGTTGTTGCCAGCCGTCGCACTGTTTGGCTCAAGAGTCATCAAAGAAGTCCCTTACGAGCCTGTCTTTTCAGGGTTCACGTCCTTTCGGTTCCAAACTGGACCAAATTATTAAGGACGCCACTGGCGGCACCAGTCCCCTTCTCCAGACCTCGCCCACTTTCCCTTAGGCGGCTACTTCGGTCTTTTCGACCTTTTTCGTAGTTTCGCGGCATCAGATTCCTCTTCGCAACAGCAGAGGCCACAGGCACGTTAAGAGAAGAAGGTATTCTTCGTCTCACTCTTTCCTGGCGTGCCCGCTACTCCTAAGGCGGATTATCCAGGTCCAGGACTGGAAGTTCCACCTAGGCATGACCCACGACTAGACCCCAGCCCGTTTCTCAGGCTGGGCAACCATCTCCTGTTCCTCAGGGACGTCTGGGTCTCCTCAGTAGAGGACGCATGGGCCAGGGCACTTGTTCCCTCTAGAGACAAAATCTTCATTTCACGGTCCTGGGATCGTTTTCTTCAAATCCCAACCTCCAGGAGACCCCGCTCTAGTCCCGGGTTTCTTTACTGCCATTGTTTCCCTCCTTAAATCCGGGGTAATCGTTCCCGTCCCAGAACTGGAACGGTTCAACGGTTCACAGGCTTCTCTTCGAATCCTTTTGTACTGACAGAGGACGACAAGGTTCGTCCCAGTCCGGATCTCAATCTGCTGAACAGGAAGTTTCGTCGGAGACACTTAAGGATGATATTCCCTCGTTCAGTAATCGCTTCCATGGAGGCTCAGGAATTTCGGTTTCAGGCTCCCGAAAGTCTATCCATCTTTCCCAACATTCTAGCCGTTGCGGGTGGCTCGTCAACAGGAAGAAGTTCCATCTTGTTCAGCACCTCGTACGTATCTCCGGGCATGTTCTCCGATACTTGTCGGACCAGAGTCTTCCTTCCCGAAGACAGGATATCCCTCCTTTGTCAGGAAGTTCGCTTGCTCCAGGGTTTTCGGCTCCCCTCCTTTCCGACGGGCCTTGAAGGCCCTAAGGAGGTTGGTTGCAACATCGGAAGCAATTTTCCCTTCGCCCGTTTCATTCAAGACTTCTTCGGCAGGCTATTCTATCACAGGGGACAGGTCTGTCTTTTCTCTGCATCGTCCGATCCGGCTTTCTCCCGGGTCAAACTGTTCCTCGACTGGTGGCCGAGGTCACTTCTCTTATCCCAGAGTAGATCCTTCACAGCCTTCCTTCCAGTTCCCTGGCAGGTGGTGACGACGGACGCCAGGCCGCTCGGCGGAGGCGCGGGGCTTTGTTTCCTGTTCTTTCAGGGTTGTTGGTCGGCGCAGGAGTCCTCTTGGCCGATCAATATCCTCGAGTTCCGGATCATCTTTCTGTCTTTCCTTCACTGGGTAAGGATTCTCAGCAGCCTGCCAATTCGAATCCAGACAGACAATGACACAGCAATGGCATATGTCTACCACCAGGGGTGGACTCGGCGTTCCCTGGCCTCGGCCGAGATTCCAGGATCCTCCTTTGGACAGAGGCAACGGTCCTGGTGAGCTCCGCAGTGCATGTCCCCGGCATGGACTTTTAGGCCGCCGACTTCCTCGGCCGCGAGGGCCTCGCGGCGGGGGAAGGGTTCTTCAGGAGGTTTCCTATCGGATTGCCCTTCAATGGGGGACTCCAGAGGTGGACCTCATGGCGTCCTGATTGAACAGGAAGGCCCCTCGGGTCGGCCCAGGGTCCCGTGATCCTCTCACAGTGGTGTTGTCACTCTGGCCATTCCTTGGTCGCAGTTCGTGCTCCCCTATCGGTTCCCACGCCTTCCCTTGCTTTTCCAAGCTGTCGAAAAAGATCAAGGCGGGATGGGTGCCGGTCATTCTGATCGTTCTGGATTGGCACAGGAGGTCTTGGTCTGCAGACATCGTCAATCTTCTCGCGGACACCCCTGGTGCCTTCCAAACGGACCCGATATGCTGTCTCAGGGTCCGATCTGCCACCCGAATTATCGGTCGCTCAGTTTAACGGTGTGGCTGTGGACTCCACAGCTCTAAGAGCGTCCGGCCTTTCGGCCCAGATGAGCCACTCTATAATTCAGGCTGGGAAGCCTTCGTCTTCTTGCAGGATTTACTATCCTACCTGGAGGGCATACTTTCGTTGATGCGAGTCCAACCGCTTTTCTCCTATGTCCTTTTTCCCTGCCTTCCATTTGGTTTTCCCTCAGGCAGGACTGGATTCGGGCTTCGCTCTCAGTTCCCTAAAGGGCCAGGTTTCTGCGCTCTTCTTCCCTTTTAAGAAGGCGTTATCTTCTCAGCCACAGGTTACGACCTTCCTTCAAGGAGTAGCCCACACTGTCCCTCCGTACAGGGCCTCTGTGGATTCATGGGATTTAAAGGTTGTGTTGGTTGTTCTTAGGGGTTCCCCCTTTGAGCCTCTCAGGGAGTTTTCCCTGTCAGTTCTATCTCGGAAGGTGGCCTTTCTCAGGTGCATCTCTTCGATCCGCCGTGTTTTCGAGGTGGCGGCCATTTCTTGCCGACCTCCTTTCTTGATTCTCCACCAGGACAGGGTGGTAACAGGCCTCCGCCTTCTTTCCTTCCTTCCTTCTTTTCTTGGGGTGGTTTTCATCTTTCCACCTCAACGAGGACATCGTTCTACCTTTCCTTTGTCCAGCTCCGACTCATCCTCTGGAGTGATCGTTGAACAGGCTGGGCCTCGTCAGGGCAGTGAGGATCTCCCTGGCTAGCACAGCCGCTTTCCGAAAGATGGATTCTCTTTTCGCCATCCCTGATGGCGTGCGTAGAGGCCTGCCGGTTTCCAAGGCGACTATTGCTCACTCTATCAGAACGGCAACTTTCGAAGCTTACCGGGTCAAGAACAAGAGTGCCTCCTCCTGAGATAAAGCTCACTCTACCCGGGCAGTCGGCGCTTCCAGTGCGGTACGTCACGGGGCTTTTGCCGACGGCTTTGCAAAGCGGCAACCTGGTCTTCCATCCACACGTTTCGCCGAACTACGGCGGACTCCAGCCTGGGCAGAGGATCCTGCAGGCAGCAGTGGTGAGTCCTCGGACCTGATGGAAGTCTGTTTTTCCCACCCCAGGGACTGCTTTGGGACGTCCCATGGTTCCTGTGTCCCCCAATGAAAGGCGATAGAGAAAACAGGATTTTTGGTTGCTTACCGTAAAATCTGTTTCTCGGAGCCTTCATTAGGGGACACAGCACCCTCCCAAGTTAACAGCTCTGTTTACTGTATACGTTTGAGTTCTTTGAACACTCTGAGTGTTTGAAACTGTTAATCTATGGAGCGCCGTGGAATTTGTTGGCGCTATATAAAGTTTATTATTATTATATTATTCTTTCTCTTTTACATGTTGCTTCTCCTACTGCTTTCTCACTAACTGAATATCCTACTTCCTGTCGGTAGGGTGTACACTGCAGAGGAGGAGCTAACTTTTTTATTTGCATAGTGTCAGCCTCCTAGTGGCAGCAGCATACACCCATGGTTCCTGTGTCCCCCAATGAAGGCTCCGAGAAACAGATTTTACGGTAAGCAACCAAAAATCCTGTTTTTTGTTTTATTTGAAATCCCGGGAAACTCTTACATTCAGTTTTCGTTACATTAGGGTCACTTTGTGAAGAACTTGGGCGCAGCTGGTGATAAGGAGACTGAAACGGAAGTCTTGCTTCTAGAACATGATGTTCCTCATCAGCCGTTCTCCCAGGCTGTTCTAAGCTTTCTTCCTAAAATGCCATGGGCCATAACTCCCGAGGTGAGAAATGCTCCATCGTTCCTCTCTAAACCTATACTTCTATGATATTCTTTCATTTCCTGTATTCCTTATCACTGTTTATCAGACTTTTCAGAGATTGATCAGAGTTCTTTATTTCCACCTTCAGGACATGAGGAACAGAATAGACCTGAGGTATCTCTATGTGTGCAGTGTGGATCCTCCTGGTTGTACTGACATTGACGATGCGTTGCATTGTCGAGAACTTGAAAATGGCAACCTTGAGGTGGGTGACTTTTTATTGTGAAATTAGTGGCTTCTGTCCTGTCTGATATGGTAGCCCTAACATTATCTGCCGATTGAAGATGGAAGACCTAACTAATGTACAACCCGCCTCACCTGAAGGTCCTTAGATGATCCTTCCAGGCTAAACTGAATCAGCCCATAATACTTATTGTGAAGGGTCTGGCTTTTAACATGGTTTCCTACCCACAGCAGATTTGTCTTAATTTCCCTTTTTAAGCAGCAGAAACAATGTTACTACAAGTGTAAGCCAAACCTAGGAATATCCAGTGTAAGGTGGAAACCATGATGGGGACACAGCCCTGAAGCAATGCTGCGACCCATTATTCTTAGGATTGGTGAAAGTTTGTGGGGCTGAAATCTGTCAAGTGATGGCATGTCCTAGTAATGTAACGACTTATGATGAGATTTTCATAGCTCTTCAAATCTGTAACTGTCATAGTATTTCTTATTTTGGCTTGAAGACTTAAAGGGACTCTGTCACCTGAATTTGGAGGGAACAATCTTCAGCCATGGAGGCGGGGTTTTCGGGTGTTTGATCCACCCTTTCCTTACCCGCTGGCTGCAATATTGGATTGAAGTTCATTCTCTGTCCTCCATAGTACACGCCTGCGCAAGGTAAGATTGCCTTGTGCAGGCATGTACTACGGAGGACAGAGAATGAACTTCAATCCAATATTGCAGCCAGCATGCAGCCAGCGGATAAGGAAAGGGTGACTCAAAAACACAAAAACCCCGCCTCCATGGCTGAAGATTGTTCCCTCCAAATTCAGGTGACAGTGTCCCTTTAATAAAGAATTTTTCCACTTTCAGCAAACTGGGCCCCAAACGCTTGTAAGTGTGTAAAATAAGACATCCGGATGGAACTTTTACTGTTGCTGCTTTAGTCTCTGTGTTTGGCTGCAGTGCTGACGTCGCATTGACGGCACACATCACCACTGCAGCCAATCGCTGAGCTCAGCAGCTCTAACAGTACAGGCATTTGGGATCAACTGGGCTGAAAGTGGAAAAACCCTTTACGTTTAAGATTAAAACTGAAACTTTCTGAAATTTGAAAGAACAGGTTTTAGTTATTTTTTTGTCAGTTTCTATGCTGCACACACATTTATTTGGCTGAATACCATGATTTCTATATTGTCATTGTATACAGGTTGGAGTCCATATTGCAGATGTAAGCCATTTTATAAGACCTGGAAATGCCCTGGACCAGGAAGCCGCAAATAGAGGAACCACTGTGTACCTTTGTGAAAAGGTAACTTAGATTCACTGACGCTTGATTACAGTGATCACATAGCAAAATGTCACTTAGTTCAAGTTGAAAATCAGAGACTGTGTTATGGAAGTATTTTTGACGGCAATGTAAATTACTACAAAACAAGTGATCGTAAGTGTGATAATATAATGCACTGGGATAAGTGTACTCGATGATGAAATCTGATTCTGGCAAACATTAAAAAGTATCCGTCGCTTTAATTTTTATTTCATCAATAATACACATGAAAATGAGACTCTTTGTAATAGATATCATCAATCTGCTTCTTTCTCCTCTTGGATTGGTTTTCCACTCTAAAATCACAGGTAAAATCTGTATGCAGTGAAGGCAGATTTTCCCTTTCTGAGGATGACAGCTGGTGCTTTTATAATTCTATGGTGAGAAGGAAGGAGGAGACGGCGGCAGACACAGATATTCTGCTGAAAGAACAGGGTCAGTTCTCCATAGACCTGTGAATTGAGAATAAAATATCAGTTCAGGAGGAAAAACAAGCAGATGGATCTTATAAGGCTACGTTCACATTAGCGTTGCGCGCCGGTGCGTCGGCGACGCAACGCACGACGCACAAAAAACGCGCGCAAAAACGCTGCGTTTTGCGACGCGTGCGTCGTTTTTTGACGAAAATCGGACGCACGAAAAATGCAACTTGTTGCATTTTCTTGCGTCCGACGCTAGCGTCGGAAACGACGCACGTGTCGAAAAACGCCACCCAAAAAACGCACGCGTCCCCTATGTTAAACATAGGGGCGCGTCGCCGACGCAACAGCGACGCACATTAGCGGAACGCTAATGTGAACGTAGCCTAAGATTATTACATTGTGTCTTACTTTCATGTGTACTATTGATGTATGAGAGCAATATGAAAACAATGTTTACTCTTTACATGTTATTGTGAACCTGTCATGTAGTCTACACTTCACAAACTGAATAAATGGCCATTTAAGCCCCGTTATTCCATACCTTGGTGGCCCCGAAGTGTTTCTCCAGCACTGAGAAATCCCTTTCTGCGTGTGTATGCTAATGAGGCTATATCATTGTATGGTTCATTAGTAAGACATGGCGATAGCGGTTTTCTAGGTCTAATGTTATAGAGGAACTGCTGGAGAAGTCTGAGTCTGGAGGACAGACCCTCAGTGTTGTGCGCCAAGCACAAGATCTTCTACTCCCTTGTAATTGCCAGCATCGATAGTGGCTGATACAGCATGATGTCATCGATAATGGACGGCAGCCGCATTTTCATCCATCGGGGGATTCTAGTATCCTGTAACTCGGGTCAATAAGAACACTTACCGCTGGTCACTGAGGGGTTAAGGGAATTTCAGATTTTTAACTGTTTAATGGGCTTGCTTTGCGCTATTAGTAGCCCATGTATCCAGTTCACTTTTAACAAATCAAATTATTATTTAATTGTATGTCATAAGAAATTATACTAATCGGTCTAATTGTTGTTGATGATTTTATTACATTAATTGTTACTGATCAGATGTGCAAGTGCCAATATCTCGTGTTCTCTTCCAGAGGATTGACATGGTGCCAGAACTTCTCAGCTCCAACCTCTGTTCTCTAAGATCAGATGTGGACAGGTATGTGTGGAAGTTCCCCTAAACCGGATTTATGTAACATCTGCTTTTATTATTATTATGGAAATATATAAGCAGAATTTTCTTTGCTGTCTTTTTTTCCTAGGTTGGCATTTTCCTGCATTTGGGAGCTAAACCGTAATGCTGAAATCATAAACACAAAATTTACCAAAAGTGTTATCAATTCAAAGGTGAGTTTTGTGTCTCACTTTTCTTTATCCTGTTGAAATTAATAGTTTTGAAGGCATTTTGGATGATGTATATCAACCATAAAAACGGCTTCCACTTGTCTGAGAAGGATGTCTTCAAGAATTTGGAGTATGTCTGTGGGAAGTTTAGCTCCATTATCGGAGGAGCATTGATGAGGGCCTGACTGGCCGTCTCCATTCTAGCTCATCCCATAGGTGTTAGATAGGACTGAGTTCAGGTCTCTTTGTGGGCCAGTCACGTTCTTCCAAAGCAAATTTGCTCAACCATGTCTTCATGTACCTCGCCTTGTGGCTCGAAGCTCAGTCATTCTAGAACAGAAGAGGGCCTCTCCAAACGGTGCCCACAAAGCTGGAAGCATACGATTGGCCAAAATGTCTTTCTGTGCCAAAGCATTAAGTTTCACCGGACCTGAGGGGTTTAGGCCAACTCCTAACAAAGCAGCCTCGTAGCATTATGCCCCATACATCTAACTTTACAGGTCGCACCAAGCAGTCAGATAGGTAATGTTTAATGATGAGCGAACGTGCTCAGAAAAGGCATTATCTGAGCATGCCCGTGTGCTGACCGACTGTCTACGGCGTGCTCGAATTATATGTTCGAGTCCCAGCGGCTGTCTGTGGATGGATACCATGCTTGGCATAGGTGGCTTTCCTTCATAGGATGCTGCCCTTCCCGTGGTTGTTCCTTCCCGGGGAAAGGCCTGGCTATTCACTGCTTGCGTCGAGAAACACGTGATGGTGTCTCCGCAGCTTCTTTACATGTTAGACAGCAGCAACACGTTCAGGGATTGCCTGACGTGCAATCTCTGCATGCATTACAGCTCTCTAATAGCGAGACATGCAACTGCTGGGACTTCAACATATTTTCCGAGCATGCCGTAGACACTCGGTCAGCACACGGGCATGCTCAGATAATGCCTTATCCAAGCAGATTCGCTCATCATTAGTAATGTTCTGAAATTCACCAAACCCAGACTTGTCTATTAGACTGCCAATAGTGAAGTGTGATTCGTCATTACTACATTTCCTCCGCTCTAGATTCCAGTGTTGGGATGTTTTACACCACTCCATCCACTGCTAGGCATTGTGCTTGGTGATGTAAAGTTTGCATCCTGCTTCTCAGCCATGGAAATCCATGGTATGAAGCTGATGTTACAGTGGACCTAAGACTTGCTATACATATGTACATTTTACTGGTATAACTGCTGCTGGTCTCCTGAATCTTAAGAGGTTTTTCTCCAGTTCCTGCACCTCTCCATTCCTGGGATATGGTCAGCTCTTCCTTTTATGGAAATCTAGTCTCTTTAGCCAAGTGGGCAGGATCCTCAACTCTTCTATGAATCTTCTTGAGGATTATGTCCATTTGCCTAAAAAGACTAGACTTGCATATAAAAAATGGAAAGGCACAAGCACAAAAAAAAAACGCCAGATTCAGAAGAGCAGCGACAATTACACCAGGTAACAATATTCCATATACCGTATATACTCGAGTACAAGCCGAGACCTCTAATTTTGGCACAAAAATACTGGGAAAACTTAATGACTCGAGTATAAGCCTAGGGTGGAAAACTCAGCAGCTACCGGTAAATGTCAAAAATAAAAATAGATACCAATAAAAGTAAAATTTAATTGAGACATCAGTAGGTTAAGTGTTTTTGAATATCAATATTGAATCAGGAACCCCATATAATGCTCCATACAGTTCATGATGGGCTCCATAAGATGCTCCATATTAAAATATGCCCCATATAATGCTGCACAAATGCTGAGTATGGCCCCATAAGATGCTCCATACAGATATTTGCCCCATGTAACGCTGCACAAATGTTGATTATGGCCCCATAAGATGCTCCATACTGACATTTGACCCATATGCTGTTGCTGCGATTAACAAAAAAAAAAATGACATACTCACCTGTCAGGCCCCCAGCACTTTCTATATTCACCTGCTCCGCGTTCGACCGATGGGCGCCGTTGTGTGTTCCCCCGTCCTCTGCACTGACTGTTCAGGCAGAGGGCGGCGCGCACACTAATCGCGTCATCGCGCCCTCTGACCTGAGCGTCACTGCAAAGGACGGGGAAGACACAGTAGTGGCTGGAGGTGGAACGGGGAGCAGGTGAATATCGCACACTGCGTTATACTCACCTGCTCCTGGTGCGGTGTCCCTGGTTCTCCGGCGCCGGCAGCTTCTTCCTGTAGTGAGCGGTCACATGGTACAGCTCATTACAGTAATGAATATGCAGCTCCACCCCTATGGGAGTGGGGTCCATATTCATTACTGTAGTGAGTGGTACCATGTGACCACTCACTACAGGAAGAAGCTGCCAGCGCCCGGAGAACCAGGGACACCGCACCAGGAGCAGGTGAGTATTATTAGACAGCTGCCGCTCCCCCTCCCCTGCCGACCCCGGGAATGACTCGAGTATAAGCCGAGAGGGGGCAATTTCAGCCTAAAAAAATTGGGCTGAAATTCTCGGCTTATACTCGAGTATATACGGTATATGGCAAGCGATGGTTCCTGTTTAATTCCAGAGGAGGTTAGGAGCTCTGCAAACATTGAGTAAATAAAGCGTCGGTGCATAAATGTCACCATGTGGCACGATTCAGAGACCCCTCTCTGTAACTTTATGTGGTCTCCATGTCTTTGCTGAGTTGTTCTGGTTTTTAAAGGGAATCTGTCACCAGGTTTTTTTGCATCTAATATGAGAGCACCATGATATAGAGACAAGAGACCTTGATTCCAGTAATATATAAACCTATAAGAGAACGCCAGGTAGTGGTTTGGGGTACGAAGTAAAAGGATATACCAAGTCCGACAAGGATTATAAATATAACCCAAAATCCACAACCAAGCAATAAGAGGTGTCAACAACAATTTATTAAAGCATAAAATACACACATAATATGCAAAAAATTTACATGGACAACAGATGCTTGGGAAGAACAGAACAAACTACATCAGCATAATAGATGTTAACTGCTGATAAAAGAACACAAAAAATCCAGGCATCCTAGCTATACCACCACACCGGAATATGCTCATGAATAGAATGAGCATCCAAAACGGATCATACGTAGATCGCTCCGCATAAGGGCATAACAGTAGCGAATAATAAGTAACAGGCCCAGAGCGATAACCCAAAGAGGTGATGATAAGTCTCCGAAGAAATATATTTATCTGTGAGGCTCAATACATATACAGAGCATAAGGATGTACTAAACACCAGCAAGCCCAAGTCCTAGGAAAGATGTACGCATGCTACCAAGAATGTAAAGATGTTACCTTGAGACATGCTGGTGTCCGAGCGCCGGTGTGGTGGAAGCAGGAGGGAGCCTCGACGCGCGTTTCGCCGTCGCGGGCTTCGTCAGGAGGCCAGTAATGTATCATTTATTGGGCTCCTTGCTGTAGTTTTGATTAAAATCATGGTTTTATCTGCAAGAGATTATTATTTGAGGACTGGCAAACTTGCTGCCATGTAGTCCTCCATATTCATGAGCTCTGTATAACCCCGCCCCCCACAGTGTACACAGAAAGCAGCCAATCAGTGGTGTGGGTGAGGTTATATTTTAAATGGCGTCAATAAGGAATGAATCTAATGCAGTTTTGTCTCTTATTGCTCCGCAATGATTGTGTCTTACTAAAGCAAACTCCTACAATTCTTCTCTCTTGCAGGCTTCCCTCACCTATGCTGAAGCACAGATGAGAATTGATTCTCCCAACATGAATGATGAGATTACCAAAAGTCTCCGTCAGCTGAATAAATTAGCAAAGATATTGAAGAAGCGGAGAATAGATAATGGGTAAATTATTGAATATGTTTTCGTTTCTGACCTTTTACTATAATCCTCTGTAATCTATCAGTGACACTGAAATGATTTGTTTGTTAAAGGGACATAATAGCAGAAGATAAATTATTCTAAAACAATGTTTCCCTCTGCAGAACAACCCTTCTATGTCTGAGAGATGCCTGGTTGAACAGATAACAGGATTTTTGGTTGCTTACCGTAAAATCTGTTTCTTGAAGCCTCCATTGGGGGACACAGGAACCATGGGTGTATGCTGCTGCCACTAGGAGGCTGACACTATGCAAATAAAAAAGTTAGCTCCTCCTCTGCAGTGTACACCCCACCGACTGGCATTATACTCTTCAGTTAGTGAGAAAGCAGTAGGAGATAATGAAACAAGGTTGAAAAACCATAACCACAAACTTGAGAACTGTAACGTGAGAACAGTCATAGAACAGATAACAACAGAAAACATTGGGAGGGAGCTGTGTCCCCCAATGGAGGCTTCAAGAAACAGATTTTACGGTAAGCAACCAAAAATCCTGTTTTCTTTATCGCCTCTCATTGGGGGACACAGGAACCATGGGACGTCCCAAAGCAGTCCCAAGGGCGGGAAAACAGACTTCCATCAGGTCAGAGGACTCACCACTGCCGCCTGCAGGATCCTTCTGCCTAGGCTGGCGTCCGCCGATGCGTAGGTATGGACCTTGTAAAATTTGGCGAACGTGTGGATGGAAGACCAAGTTGCCGCTTTGCAAAGCTGTAGGGCGGAAGCCCTGTGGTGCACCGCCCAGGAGGCGCCGCATGCAAAGTACGTGACTAAGGTAGTAGATGAAGAAGAAGTAGGGGGGCGAGAGCGGCCCCCTTTAGAGGAAGACATTTTGAGGGACCCTGAAGATGCCAGTTGGTTAGGGGACAGTGGGCAGAGGGGGGTGTCAGACTGCAGTGCAGCTACTCACGGACCCGGTCCTGGAAGATGTCCCACTTGTCCTTGGTGGAGAAATCCCCTGGTGCTGAGCTCACAGAAGATGCGGGCGAAGGAGCGTGGCGCGCTGCGTGAGGCACTGCAAGGGCTGTTGCTGTGGTGTGAAGCGATGCTCACACCAGACGAGTGTCCCACGAGGAAGGGGGCGGAGCTAGACGCAGAGGCGCCGGTGGGCAGGTCATAGTATGTCGGGCGGGAAAAAAGCCCGCCCGCAGAAGCGGAAGAGACAGATCCGAAGACCGGAAGTAGGCCCCGGCCGAAGCCGGGGCTTAAATTAGGAACCGGCGGCCGGGAAACGAGCCGCAGCGCCGGAGCTATGCGCTGCGACGGGAGGCTGACGGCACAGGCGCCGCAGCCTGGTAGGCTGCGCCGCTGAAGGGTGCCGCAGATCCACCTCCTGCGGCGCCGGAGCAATGCGCTGCAGCGATAAGCAGCGCGATAGACTGCAGGGCTGCTGCGCTGAGGACTGTGCCCAGTGAAAAACCGCAGCGCTGATAGTGCGCCACGGAAAGGAGCGAACAGCAGCCAAGAGCTGTCAAGAAAGAAATCACGGGTGAGAGCGCTGCGGCCAGAAAACAGGCGCCGCAGCCTGCTCAGAATGGGGAAAATGCTGGAGCTCCAGGATCACCGATAAAATATCGACCGCGCCGCAAGGTTACAGGCGATGACCGGGTAAGAGAGGGTCACCGTCTGGGAGCCCTTAACAAGAATCCCCCCCCTAACAAGGATCTGGGATGGGATAGGGGAAATACTCACCTAAAAAACATCCCACACCGTACTAACCTTAAAAGGGGGTGAGACATCCAGGGCTGATGGACGTCCTCGTCTCCTCCAACCGACAGGCTCTGGTGGGCGAGTGGGTGGGGGACGGAGCCAGGACCGGACTTCTGAGCACGCTGGTGTGCCAGGATCTTGGTCCTGGTGAGGGATCTGTGAGGATACGGGGTGGCAGTACACACCGTACTCATAGTCCGCTTGTGGGAATACAGGTGTGACTGCTCACCCTGTATCCCTCCGAGGAAAACTGAAAGAAAACGACGCACATTGAGGTAGATAAGGGTCTAATGAAAGACCCGTGTCCACCTCCTACTGACACTAAGCTAAACTGAAGAGTATAATGCCAGTCGGTGGGGTGTACACTGCAGAGGAGGAGCTAACTTTTTTATTTGCATAGTGTCAGCCTCCTAGTGGCAGCAGCATACACCCATGGTTCCTGTGTCCCCCAATGAGAGGCGATAAAGAAAGTGTATGTGCTTAAAGGGAACCTGTCAGCAGGATTGTGCTCAGTAACCTACAGACACTGTCAGGTCGGCGCCGTTATACTGATTACAATGATACCTGGGTGATGAAATCCGGCTTGTGGTTGTTGCTTAATCTTTATTTTCAGTTACTGATATTCTCATGCTCTGGGACGGCCTGTGGGGGGTCTTACATATTCATCTATATGGCTTATGCCCTGTCACTGATCCCTCACTGACCAGCCCCCTATTTTACATACTGAATATAATATGGTTTGAAAAAAGAAAAAAAAAGACGCATGATACACAGGTATCATTGTAATCAGTATAACTTCACCCACCTTACACTGTAGGTTACTGTGCACAATCCTGCTGACAGGTTCCCTTTAACCCCTTAGCGACCGCCGATACGCCTTTTAACGGCGGCCGCTAAGGGTACTTAAACCACAGCGCCGTTAATTAACGGCGCTGTGGAAAAAGTCCATAACGCCCCCCAGAGGCCGATTTTCTCCGGGGTCTCGGCTGCCGAGGGTAGCCGAGACCCCAGAGAACATGATTCGGGGGGTTTTTAACCCACCCCGCATTTGCGATCGCCGGTAATTAACCATTTACCGGCGATCGCAAAAAAAAAAAAAGCGATCTCTTTTTAATTTCTCTGTCCTCCGATGTGATCGCACATCGGAGGACAGAGAAAAGGGGTCCCAGGTGGCCCCCCAATACTCACCTAGCTCCCCCGATGCTCCTCGTGTCTCCCGGTGGGCGCCGCCATCTTCAAAATGGCGGGCGCATGCGCAGTGCGCCCGCCGGCCGGCACCGGGAGAATCTTTGGGGTCTCGGCTGCCGGGGGTAGCCGAGACCCCAAAGAGCACGATCGGGGTCGGTATTACCGACCCCTGTTTTGCGATCGCCGGTAATTAACTGTTTACCGGCGACCGCAAAAAAAAAAAAAAAGTAAAGTGTAATTCTCTGTCCTCTGATGTGATCGCACATCAGAGGACAGAGAAATAGGGGGATTCGGGGACCCTAGCATACTCACCTAGGTCCCTGGATCCTCTTGCTGCTCCTCCTGGCCGCCGGCAGCAGAACATGGCGGACGCATGCCCAGTGCGCCCGCCATCTGTCTCCATCTGCCGGCCGGCAGGAGAACAGCAGTTGGGGTTAGGGTTAGGGTTAGGGGTAGGGTTAGGGGTAGGGTTAGGGGTAGGGTTAGGGGTAGGGTTAGGAGTAGGGTTAGGGGTAGGGTTAGGGCTAGGGTTGGGGCTAAATTTAGGGTTAGGGTTGGGGCTAAATTTAGGGTTAGGGTTGGGGCTAAACTTAGGGTTAGGCTTCTTTCACACTTACGTCGGTACGGGGCCGTCGCAATGCGTCGGCCCGACATACCGACGCACGTTGTGAAAATTGTGCACAACGTGGGCAGCAGCTGTAGTTTTTCAACACATCCGCTGCCCAATCTATGTCCTGGGGAGGAGGGGGCGGAGTTACGGCCACGCATGCGCGGTCAGAAATGGCGGATGCGACGTACAAAAAAACGTTTCATTGAACGTTTTTTTGTGCCGACGCTCCGCCAAAACACAACTGATCCAGTGCACGACGGACGCGACGTGTGGCCATCCGTCACGATCCGTCGGCAATACAAGTCTATGGGCAAAAAACGCATCCTGCGGGCACATTTGCAGGATCCGTTTCTTGTCCAAAACGACGGATTGCGACGGAATGCCAAACGACGCAAGTGTGAAAGTAGCCTTAGGGCTAGGGTTGGGGCTAAAGTTAGGGCTAGGGTTGGGGCTAAAGTTAGGGTTAGAGCTGGGATTAGGGTTAGGGTTTGGATTAGGGTTGGTATTAGGGTTAGGGTTGGCATTAGGGTTACGCTTGGGATTAGGGTTAGGTTTGGGATTAGGGTTAAGGTTAGGGTTGTGATTAGGGGTGTATTGGGATTAGGGTTAGGTTTGAGGTTAGGGTTGAGATTAGTATTAGGGGTGTGTTGGATTTAGGGTTTTGATTAGGGTTATGGTTAGGGTTGACATTAGGGTTGTTTGGGGGTAAGGGTTGTGATTATGGTTAGGGTTAGTGATTAGGATTATGGATCAGGTTGGGATTAGGGTTAGGGGTGTGTTGGGGTTAGGGTTGGAGCTAGAATTGGGGGGTTTCCACTGTTTAGGTACATCAGGGGGTCTCCAAACACGACAGCCAATTTTGCGCTCAAAAAGTCAAATGGTGCTCCCTCCCTTCTGAGCTCTGCCGTGCGCCCAAACAGTGGGTTACCCCCACATATGGGGCATCAGCGTACTCGGGATAAATTGGACAACAACTTCTGGGGTCCAATTTCTCTTGTTACCCTTGTGAAAATAAAAACTTGGGGGCTACAAAATCTTTTTTGTGAAAAAAAAAATATTTTTTATTTTCACGACTCTGCATTCTAAACTTCTGTGAAGCACTTGGGCATTCAAAGTTCTCACCACACATCTAGATAAGTTCCTTGGGGGGTCTAGTTTCCAAAATGGGGTCACTTGTGGGGGGTTACTACAGTTTAGGTACATCAGGGACTCTGCAATCGCAACATAATGCCCACAGACCATTCTATCAAAGTCTGCATTCCAAAAAGGCGCTCCTTCCCTTCCGAGCTCTGCCGTGCGCCCAAACAGTGGTTTACCCCCACATATGGCGCATCAGCGTACTCGGGATAAATTGGACAACAACTATTGCAGTCCAATTTCTCCTGTTACCCTTGTGAAAATAAAAACTTGGGGGCTACAAAATCTTTTTTGTGGAAAAAAAAATATTTTTTATTTTCACGACTCTGCATTCTAAACGTCTGTGAAGCACTTGGGCATTCAAAGTTCTCACCACACATCTAGATAAGTTCCTTGGGGGGTCTAGTTTCCAAAATGGGGTCACTTGTGGAGGGTTTCTACTGGTTAGGTACATCAGGGGCTCTGCAAACGCAACATAATACCCGCAGACCATTCTATCAAAGTCTGCATTCCAAAACGGCGCTCCTTCCTTCCGAGCTCTGCCGTGCGCCCAAACAGTGGTTTACCCCCACATATGGGGTACCAGCATACTCAGGACAAATTGGACAACAACTTTTGGGGTCCAATTTCTCTTGTTACCCTTGTGAAAATAAAAATTTGGTGGCTAAAAAATCTTTTTTGTGGAAAAAAAAAATATTTATTTTCACGGCTCTGCATTATAAACTTCTGTGAAGCACTTGGGCATTCAAGGTTCTCACCACACATCTAGATAAGTTCCATGGGGGGTCTAGTTTCCAAAATGGGGTCACTTGTGGGGGATTTCTACTGTTTAGGTACATCAGGGGCTCTCCAAACGCGACATGGCGTCCGATCTCAATTCCAGCCAATTCTACATTGAAAAAGTAAAACGGCGCTCTTTCTCTTCCAAGCTCTGCGGTGCGCCCAAACAGTGGTTTACCCCCACATATTGGGTATCGACGTACTCAGGAGAAACTGCACAACAACTTTAGTGGTCTAATTTCTCCTGTTACCCTTGTGAAAATAAAAATTTGTGGGCAAAAAGATCATTTTTGTAGAAAAAAATGCAATTTTTTTTTTTCACGGCTCTACGTTATAAACTTCTGTGAAGCACATGGGAGTTCAAAGTGCTCGCCACACATCTAGATAAGTTCCTTAAGGGGTCTAGTTTCCAAAATGGTGTCACTTGTGGGGGGTTTCCACTGTTTAGGCACATCAGGGGCTCTCCAAACGCGACATGGCGTCCAATCTCAATTCCAGCCAATTCTACATTGAAAAAGTAAAACGGCACTCCTTCTCTTCCAAGCTCTGCGGTGCGCCCTAACAGTTGTTTACCCCCACATATTGGGTATCAGCGTACTCAGGAGAAATTGCACAACAACTTTTGTGGTCTAATTTCTCCTGTTACCCTTGTGAAAATAAGAATTTGTGGGCGAAAAGATCATTTTTGTGTAAACAAAAGCGATTTTTAATTTTCACGGCTCTACGTTATAAACTTCTGTGAAGCACTTGGGGGTTCAAAGTGCTCACCACACATCTAGATAAGTTCCTTAAGGGGTCTAGTTTCCAAAATGGTGTCACTTGTGGGGAGTTTCCACTGTTTAGGTACATCAGGGGCTCTCTAAATGTGACATGGTGTCCGATCTCAATTCCAGCCAATTCTGCATTGAAAAAGTCAAACGGCGCTCCTTCACTTCTAAGTTCTGCGGTGCGCCCTAACAGTGGTTTACCCCCACATATGGGGTATTGGCGTATTCAGGAGAAATTGCATAACAAAATTTATGGTTACATTTCTGTTTTTACACTTGTGAAAATAAAAAAAATGGTTCTGAATTAAGATGTTTGCAAAAAAAAGTTAAATGTTCATTTTTTCCTTCCACATTGTTTCAGTTCCTGTGAAGCACGTAAAGGGTTAATAAACTTCTTGAATGTGGTTTTGAGAACCTTGAGGGGTGTAGTTTTTAGAATGGTGTCACACTTCATTATTTTCTATCATATAGACCCCTCAAAATGACTTCAAATGTGATGTGGTCCCTAAAAAAAAAATGGTGTTGTAAAAATGAGAAATTGCTGGTCAACTTTTAACCCTTATAACTCCCTAACAAAAAAAAATTTTGTTTCCAAAATTGTGCTGATGTAAAGTAGACATGTGGGAAATGTTATTTATTAACTATTTTTCATGACATATCTCTCTGATTTAAGGGCATAAAAATACAAAGTTTGAAAATTGCAAAATTTTAAAAATTTTCGCCATATTTCCGTTTTTTTCATAAATAATCGCAAGTAATATCGAAGAAATGTTACCACTAACATGAAGTACAATATGTCACGAAAAAACAATCTCAGAATCAGCGGGATCCGTTGAAGCGTTCCAGAGTTATAACCTCATAAAGTGACAGTGGTCAGAATTGCAAAAATTGGCCTGGTCATTAAGTACCAAATTGACTCTGTCACTAAGGGGTTAAAGGGCTATTCTTTATGACGTATTTGACAGTACTGGCACTATCGGGCTCTGGGCCTGTGCAAGGGATAAAGTTCAGTCTTCCATGCAGACATCAACATCAAAACATACCACGTAAAAAACATACCACAAGCTCGAATAGGCCATTACATGGGTCAGTACTTGGGGAGCCATGTTGGTTATGTGCAAGGAGTTTTGCACTTGCCATCATTAACAGAAAACTGCTTTAATCTGCAGCTGGGGTACTGGAAATGGAGCTACATCCGATCCCAGCAATTTAAGACCTCAGATGCTTCTGTCAATAGTGACATACCAGCAACATCTCAGATAATGAGGGAGACTACGGTCGTTCCCTGAGAATTGAATAGGTACATTAAGGCAGACTTCCGCTAATTAACATATAAGCCCGACATACCTGAAAATGTTCACAGATAATGAGGTTATCTGCATAAAGTCCAGATCAGCTCCCGTATAGAAGAGGTACTAGGGCAGGCGATGGTGGGCCTTCCTGTCAGGTCCCCCTATGTAATGTGAAAGGGGCAGACGGACCACCATTAACACAAACATTAGCAGATGGGGCAGAGTAAATCATTAGTACCCAGTTAGGAAATTTAGGGATAAAACCAAAATATTTTAAACAGGCTTAGGCTGCCGTCACACTAGCAGTATTTGGTCAGTATTTTACCTCAGTATTTGTAGCCAAAACCAGGAGTGGAACAATTAGAGGAAAAGTATAATAGAAACATATGCACCACTTCTGCATTTATCACCCACTCCTGGTTTTGGCTTACAAATACTGATGTAAAATACTGACCAAATACTGCTAGTGTGATGGCAGCCTAATAAGAAAGGTTATTCCAGTGAATCGAAGGTCTTTATTGTATCTGGTGAGGTTCAGCCTTATCTGTGGCCTCCAGCTCTGCCATTTAGCACAGCCTAACCAAGGTGGGGTCTAATGGCGTACCAGTCGGGTTA
Organism: Ranitomeya imitator; assembly: GCF_032444005.1. Classification (NCBI taxonomy): domain Eukaryota; kingdom Metazoa; phylum Chordata; class Amphibia; order Anura; family Dendrobatidae; genus Ranitomeya; species Ranitomeya imitator. The sequence goes on from NC_091284.1 coordinate 615,521,563, forward strand.
ACACTGACAGTTTGGTTGATGCGCAGTGCTACACAAGTAGTGTATTGTACTTATTCGATCAAAGGATTGTTTGTTCAAGTTCCCTTTGTAAGACTAATTGTTTAAAAAACAAATATCCCCTGCAAAAATGCCATTTATTTGGTTTCGATGCATTCGTAACACTTCCAATACCACTATAATATTTATCCTGCATGGTGAATGCTCTTAAAAAATGTTTTTATTAATGTCATCTCAGGAATGATTATTGAAAAAAAAAAAGTGACCGAAAAGTAGCATATACCACAAAATGGTACAAATAACAACTACGGCTCTTCAGAGGGATTGTCCTGCCTTAGGCTACATGTCTGCAGTCACTGTGTGTGACTGCAGACTTGTGAATCCTCCTATCACACTCATTGTGCACTGTGAGGATTCTCCAGCCCGGGAGCGAGCGATCATCTGACTGCAAGGATTCGGTTTGTATACTGATGGCCACTTTCCGACTAGACTGTATCTGGCCTTGCTAAATACGCTTGCATTGAGCGAGGCTGCTCCTATCTAGTCAGCACGTGACCTCATGTATGCAGTCACGACGTGAGGACTCACAAGTCTGCAGCCATGCCGATAGACTGCAGACTTGTAGCAAAAGGCCTGAGAAACCCATTAAGCAAAAAGGCAAGCCTACATAGAGCTCTGTAAATAGAAAAATGTAGCTGTCAGAACATGATAAACATTTTTTGTGCAAAAATAATAGAGCAAAAAAATGATGTAACCTTGTAATGTAATGACCTTCAAAATAAAGTACAATAAATAAATTATACTGCACTATGAACTCCAGAAAAAATACAATTAAAGGGAACCTGTCACCCCGAAAATCGCGGGTGAGGTAAGCCCACCGGCATCAGGGGCTTATCTGCAGCATTCTGTAATGCTGTAGATGAGCCCCCGATGTTACCTGAAAAAGGAGAAAAAGACGTTCGATTATACTCACCCAGGGGCGGTCCCGCTGCTGGTCAGGTCGGATGGGTGTCTCTGGTCCACTGCGGCGCCTCCCATCTTCATTACAAGACGTCCTCTTCTGATCTTCAGCCACGGCTCCGGCGCAGGCGTACTTTGTCTGCCTTGTTGAGGGCAGAGGATAGTACTGCAGTGCGCAGGCGCCGGAAAGGATAGAGGCCCGGTGCCTGCGCACTGCAGTACTTTGTCTGCCCTCAACAGGGCAGAGCAAAGTACGCCTGCACCGGAGCCGTGGCTGAAGATCAGAAGAGGACGTCTTGTAATGAAGATGGGAGGCGCCGGAGCGGACCAGAGACACCCATCCGACCTGACCAGCAGCGGGACCGCCCCTGGGTGAGTATAATATAACGTCTTTTTCTCCTTTTTCAGGTAACATTGGGGGCTTATCATGTCATTGGGTGACAGGTTCCCTTTAAGAAACAATTCCAGAGTAATTTATTTATTTTGTTCATGCCTTGGCTAAAAAATGAAATGTGAAGTAATAAAAAAAAAATCATATGTACCACAAGACGGTACTAAAGAAAACTTTTTTTTTTCCACAAAAAAGCCGTCGAAACTGAGTATAATAGTCAGTGTGTGCCACAAAACAGGACCAATAAAAACTAGTTTGTCATGGAAAAAGCCTTCATAAAGACTCATGTGTTTGAAAATTGTAAAAGGTATGGTTCTCAGAATATGGCCACACAGAAGCAAACGATTATTGTTTTTGTATTTATTGTACAAAAATAATAGAACTGTGTTAATTTTGCCAATATCATTCTGACCCACGGAATAAAGTTAACACTTATTGTGCAGCACGGCAAATGGCATATAATGTAAAGCATGTGTGAGAATGGTTGTTTGGTTGGTTTATGTTCCTCCCCATGAAAAAGTTTAATGAGCTATATGTATCCCCAAAAAATGACAGATACAACTCTTCCTAGAAAAAAAAAAGAACAACCCCAGATACAACTATGGAATGACTTCCCCACCTGTAAGAGCTTTTAATACTGTCGGAAGTCTCTTCTACACGGCGTGCTGCAATGCAATGGGCCAAACGTATTTGGTGCCTTTTTATAAGAAAACATTTTATAAGGAAAATATTCTGTAGAGACCAACTACTAAAATTATATAATAAATTGGGTTCAGTAGTTCAGTGCAGGATGTGCTGTAAATGTTTTCATAAGAATTTAGGAAGTTTATGAAATGTTCTATTCCTGATCTAAGGATTTCTGCTTTTATAGATGAATCTGTGCTGCACTTTATGTAGATGCTTAGCAGTGTTGTGGAGTCAGTCAGTGGTATGGCTTACCAACTACACAACCTTGCTTCTGAGTCATTCAGGGTTCAGTGTGCCTGGAGACAAGAGCTCCAGAGCTTTGTTATGCTGAACTCTGTTGTTGCTCTTGAGCGGGTAGAAACCCGCAACCACATGGACTGTGCTATACCTTATCTCCGTTTCCCATTATGCCAGAAAGTCCTTGTTTATTTTGATGAACTTTGCATTGGTTTATGCCGTACTTAAATAAACCAACAGAAGATTCAGATGAGAAACGTTCCTGTGTCTACCTCTGTGAGTGAGTCTAGCTCAATTGTGGACATAAAATACAGTAATTATTATGTGGGTTTTTTAATATAAAAAGTTTCATTTTTGCAAAATTCTTGGGCTTCTTGTGTTAAGTATGTAAATAGGTTTGAAACATAGTACTTGAATTTGTACTTTTGTGTTACAGAGCGTTAACACTTTCTTCTCCGGAGGTCCGATTTCATCTGGATAGTGAAACTCATGACCCTATAGATCTTCAGACCAAGGAACTGAAGTACGTTGAGAGATGCTTATGCTTACTATATTGTGTGTCTGAGTATATTGGTTCAGTTTTACTGATTCATTTTTTCTTTTTATGGACAAGACAACTACCATAAATTTTCATTGTGTCCGTCATTCTGCGTTTTGAAATTGAGGCAAATCTGTAGTAATTTTTGTTCATTTTTATAACTTTATCTCCTGCAATGTATCTTAGGGAAACCAATTCAATGGTTGAGGAGTTCATGTTGCTGGCTAATATTTCGGTGGCACAGAAGATTTATGATGAGTTTTCAGAATATGCGTTACTCCGTAAGCATCCAGCTCCACCTCCTGGAAACTATGACATTCTGATAAAAGCTGCACGCTCCAAGGTGATGTTGCATGCTGCTGATTTATCCTTTTAATCTAAAACTATGAAGTATGTGGTTTTCTTTAGCATCTGTTCACACTAGGTGAAATAAAATTCACACGTATGTCTCAGCAATAAGGGGAATCTGTTACCAATTTTTTGCTACTCCATCTGAGAGTAGCTTGATGTAGGGACGAATATACTGTTTCTAGTTCTCTGAATGCTTGGCCCTGTATAACCCCGCCCACAGAACGGATTGGCTGCTTTCTGTGTACACTGCATAGGCAGAAAGCTTTCAAATAGTTGTGGTGGGATTTTACAGAGCTGATGAATATAGAGGACTACTTGGCAGTAGGTTTAATTTTCCTCTAGTTATAATCTCCTGTGACTTTATCAAAACTACAGCAAGCAGCCCTGTAAATGACAGTGCCTGAATCGGGGGTCTCCCAGATTAGGTGGCAAAAACCTAAAATCCCTAAATGGCGCAGCAAATAAGACACGGTCAGTCTTCTAAATTAATCGTGGTAACAAAAAATAATTGCTCAAGCTTAGGGAATTGGTACTAAAAGTCCCAGACTTGCTCAGTCACAGGGGATTCCATGTTGTACTGTCTTGTACATGGCTCAAGTATTTGTAATTATAAACATTTTTTAATAGTTCCAGTTCTTCATAGCTGTGTTTTTTTTCTTTTGTTTTTTTCTCTCCATGTTTTGTTTTCAACATTTAATGTTGCTTGCTTTGTAGATCATTTCCTATAACACTTCCCTGTGTTCTTTTTTTTTTTTTTTCCTCCCCAGAATTTGGATGTTAAGACGGATTCTGCCAAGGCTCTGGCTGACTCTTTAGACCAAGCGGAGTGTGCAGAATTTTCCTATCTGAACACGTTGCTGAGAATCCTGGCCACGCGCTGCATGATGCAGGCTGTGTACTTCTGCTCAGGGCTGGATAGTGACTTCCATCACTATGGTCTCGCCTCTCCCATTTACACACATTTCACTTCCCCTATTAGAAGGTTTGTAATTATGGCAACGAATGAATGCGGACAAGGTACAAACTGACATCTTGAATGTAACGTGGTTTGTTTGCCTTAATACATGAAGATTTGTTTAGTTTCTCATCTTACTGGAGCAGCAGCTACAGGAAGAATATGAAGTTATATCCTCCCTGCAGCCGCTTGTTTCCAGTCATTAGAGTTGTTAGTCACCTCTCACTATAATATGAGCATGCTGTAACTTCTCCTTGGCACATTGATTGCAGTGAAGAATTGACAGCCGGCAGAGCAGACTGCCAATGTGTCAGGAAGGGATTACATCATGCTACAGTATAGTGAGAGGTGATTGTATCTGCATTCACTCCCTGCACTTCCCCGATTGGAAGCAGGCGGCTACAGGGAGGATATAACTTCATTTTCTCCCTATAGCCGTGGTTCCAGTACAGCAGGCATGACTTAAACACTATTTACCTGCAGAGTAACCCATTGCTTGTGAACATGACATGTTCCCTTTTAAAGGGGTAGGGCAGCTTGTATAGTAATGTATGCTCAGGTTTGAAATTGAGCATTCACTGAAACCTCTGGATTTGAAATGGACAGTATTGAATGGTAACTGTTTGATGACATTGGATAATATGCCCCCTTGACCAATCTGTCACTTTTTACATATTTGTGAAATCAGCAGTGTAAGCTTTTTTTTCTATTCCTTCTAGATATGCGGATGTCATAGTTCACCGGCTCCTCGCTGTAGCAGTGGGTGCGGACGCCACTTATCCAGATCTTACAGATAAACATAAACAAGCGGAAATCTGCAAAAATATCAACTTCAGGCATAAAATGGCGCAGTACTCACAAAGGGCGTCTGTTGCCTTTCACACACAGGTATGCGTTTACTTGTACCTTCCAGCTGACAGCCATCGAACGTCTGTGGCCATTTGTACTGACGTCCACCTGACAGCTATTACTCCTGAATATCACTAAGCCCCCCACGCACGTCATTGATCACAACACCTCATATTGTTGAGGCTGGCCCCAGTCTAATGTGTATGGGGGCCCTGGACAGATGACTTTCTGGGGAGTTCAGGAACTAGCGTGTCAGATTTCAGACTGTCGATCCTTTCTTTCTCATGGGTGTAAGCCACCTTGTGGGGGAGAACACAGGAGCGCTCCTGTGTATGTGGGAGCAAAGCAAGATGGCTGCCATCCGAACTATCCAAAGCAGAGGTGGGCAATTAATTTTCATAAGGGCCCACATGAGACGGTTTTGGAAGGTTGAACCAAGAGACTGAACTTAATTCTGCTCATTATTTTTATATTCATTTTTATCACTTAATATTGAGCATAATTAAAGGGGTATTCTGATCTCCAAGATCCTATCCCAATATGTAGTAGGTGTAATAATAATAGTAGCAAATGCCTCCAATTAGAAATGTAGCATAGTTCTTCTGATTTGCTGTGTTTATTACCCCATGTACTGGTCATGGCAGTAGCTTAGGTATCCATGGTCATAACCATGTGGTTCATCATCTACTGCAATGCCCTGCACATGGGGTAAGAAACACAGCAAATCAGAAGAACTATGCTACATTTCTAATTGGAGGCATTTGCTAATATTATTATTACACCTACTACATATTGAGATAGGATCTTAGAGATGGAAATACTGCTTTTCATTCTGTGGACCAGCTGCTGTGAATACATTTTATAGGGCTCATTTTAATGTGTTTTCTCATCTGTATCAGCTAATCAGACATTTACTTTTTTTTCAATCATATGCTCCCATTAGTCAACGTTGAAGAGTGTCGTTATCATATTTTTTTGTAAAGCAAGTGTACATGTGAAAATTGGAAACTTTGTGAGATACCATTTTAGATAAACCTGCTTCTTTCTCTGTCTGCTCTGATCACTCATTCTAAAAAATTTCTGAATTCACTGGTTTAAAGGAATCTGTCACCAAGTGTTTGTTACGCCATCTGAGAGCAGCATAATATAGGGGTCGAGACCTGGATTCCCGCGATGTCACTTACTCAACTGCTGTTCTGTCATTTTGATAAAATCATAGTTTAGTCTGCTGCAGATCTAGCTGTACTCTGTATAAGCCCTCGTCTCCCCTTTATTCAATGGTATCTGCTACTGAAGACACAGATGCAGGAGAAATTGAGATGTCGGGTAGACTAGAGGGTGGCCCTTTGGCTTTCCTGGTCCACACAGGAGATGCTAAAGGTTCGCATGTGGCCCACTTTGCCTAGGCCTGACCTAAAGTGTGTGAGGGGCTTTACTAATTCACTCTTATGTAGGCTGTGCAGTCATTCATGTTTTCCCAATTGGGGAAGGGGTATCACCCCTGGCTGTGCGCAGATATTGGGCCAGTAGGACGGCTGGAGAGATATTTTATTGTGTGTTCCTTCTTCACCCTCCATATCTGCTGTTGGGAAAGTTTGGCTCCTCAGCTGAAATCCTCAGGTTTTGCTGAGGAACATCTCCAGTATCAGCACCTAGGTCCATGCTTGATCAATGTTCATGCTCTTATATTTCTATAACACATGCATTATGTCTTTTTACAGCTCTTCTTTAAAACAAAAGGAATCGTGAATGAAGAAGGATACATCTTGTTTGTTAGGAAAAATGCAATTGTAGTTCTGATCCCCAAGTTTGGTTTAGAAGGCACAGTGTTTTTTGAGGGGAAAAACAGAGTAAAATGTCAGCTAACGTACAATGATGAGGTGAGTCAGGGAAGGGGAATATATATGAAATGACTTTGTATTTGTTTAGAATATTCTCACTGTATTTTGTCTTCATTTTCAGATTCCTTCATTAACTGTGCAAAATACAACATTCTACATGTTTGACAAAGTAAAGGTTAAGATTACGCTAGATGCATCCAACATCCAGCACCAAAAAATCTGCATGGACCTCGTAGAGCCTGAGGTTAGTACTTTTACCAGTTTTCCATAAGGTTTTTTTTAATCCTGACTGAACTTGAGAAGAGCAGCGTTTTGTAAATTTGCAGCATCTCAATTCTTAGTGTTTTTGCAGCGTTTTTTCACCCATATAAAGCAATGAGAAAGTGGGAAAAGGCAGTAACCCTAGCACCCATACTGTGCTTATATGCTGTATCGCATACTTAAACCTCACAAAAAAATTTATTAAAGAGGCAAATATAGTTATCTTGTTTACTTTAATAGAAATATTTGCTCATTTCTTGATAGATTCCAGGCCTAACCTCAACTGAGAACGATCAGATGCAAAGAAATGGGGAACCGATATCCAAGAAGAGCAAGCTGGGGAAATAGGATGACTTCAGAAAAAGCACAATATTTTACACATGGACGTTTTAAAGGAGTAATCCAGCTCTGCTCACTTCCGGGTCGGGAGGGTGGCGGGTCGGTGGTGTCACATCTACAGATTCCTGTTGGGTCGCACGCCGCATGCATGAGCGTGGGGTATCGTGCACCTGTGCTATTTCAATGACTAATGCGGGTGGATGATGCCTGGCTGCTCACTGGGCCTCTCACCTCCTCGATCCAGATTACCCATTTAAGCCATTTTATTCTTATTTTTAGCATTATGAGCAGGCCTTTGTTATAAGAGTATTTTTATTTGTGAACTGTGTATTTCTAGACCATGTTAAAGGAAATAAGGTTTTGTCGGTTGCTGCTCACTTCGGCATCAGGAGTAGTGCTGATGGGGACGTATCTGCACATACCTGCCAGTAAGCATTCATATCGGCTGGTATCGTGCACCACTCCTATTCATTATAATAGAACACGTGCACAATAAAGTGCTGCGATAAATGTTGTTGCTATGTAAATATTATTCTAATACCTGCAGATAAAAATTCTCAACGGATGTGGTTATTGGCGCTGTTTACCTCCTGAGCAGCGCCAGAATATTTAATTTTATAAATGTAGTTTCAACTGCAAGTCTACCTTTTTGTATCCCAATACATAACCTTTATTGTTAAGACAAATTTACATCTTTTCTGTCCATGTTGGTGTTCTGTGCACCTCTATGGAAGCAAGATTACAGGTCTGTACCAAATATTGTCGTAATATGACCATCAGTGTCACGAATCCACACCGCTGCCACCAATTTGTCACGATTCACACCATGACCGTCACCCCTACGTCACGGATCGGGGTGACTTTAGGCCAACAGACGGTTATCACATGTGCAGGGGGGCTAATCTTAGTTATCCCTCCACTGCTACAATGTGATGAAAAAACACACATAAGGCTATTGACCTCTTAGTTTACAGCAGGGGCTTTTTTTAGGTATCCCACTGCTCTTCAATATACCACGAACTGCAGGGATTTATGTATATTCCACTTACAGTTCCACTTGAAACTTGCAGCTCTCTGGCACCCCCCTTACTCTCAGGTCAGATTAGGTACTGCACCTAGGGTAATTAGTCGCCAGAAAGGCTGCCTGCTATGTACTGGCTATTGGGCACGCTGCAACGAGGCGATATAACTACTCCCGCTGAGGCAGGAACAATAATTATCAACGCCGCAGTCGCTACAACGAATCCCAAAGGCACAGAACAAAGGTATGCTTCCACCGGCTTCGATTAAACGGGTCCGAAGCTAACCCAAAACAGTAGCATAATTCCCTTCAAAAGACTTGGGGTACGTTTTAGAGCAGGAAGAACGAAAACTAGTAATTTATATATTTTACTCCATTAAAATTAGGCAGTGTTTATGAAAAGGTATAAAAGATGTTACAATATGAGACAATTGAAAATATGTACAAAGGTAATTATAAAAAACAGGGATTACATGAAAAATCAACACTTTCATGTGTTCAGAGCATTGCAGGCAACCAGGCTAGTTCCCATATGTCCTAATGCATCAGGACTGGCAGTCAGGCTCCTCAGGTCAAAACTAAGTGCTGGGGCCTGGCAGAAACTTATAAACCGCAGCCCGTGACATCACCAACAGGGCTGGTTTACCCAGACCCTCCTCTCTTCCGCCTTGGTAAATTTCACACAAGTTTGTCTAATGCCTGTATCTCCGCTCCAGAACATGTCAGAATCATAACACACCCAGCATTCATCTTGTATTAAGATTTGCTCTCTATACATACTAAATTCCGGCTAGTAGGGACACTCAGTTCCAGAGAAATCCATACTCTGTCCTTGTTGGACTTGGAGGCTCCTGCTTACAGTCGTGGACAGATCCGCCGATGGACGTTAGCAATATGTATTTATTATTCTCCTAGCCCAAGTCGGTGGCCCAGAATCTTATCATATTAGAACAAAGACCCTCATGGATTTTGGAGAACTTCTATACCAGTCCTAGCTAGTACAGATGGGAGGGGGGCGAGTAAGTTGCTCCTAGCCTGGAATTTATGGCCAGAGCAATAAAACCTTTTCTACACACACATCTCAGAAACACAGAGGGAAGGGGGAGGGTTTTTAAGCCCGCAGCATGGGTCTGACAGGCAAACTCCAAAATCATTATATTTCATACAATCTCGTGACACCTCCCCCTTTTGGTCTGCGCTACGGAGGCAGGACCGCTCGGTGCTCCTCCATGCGCACCTCAGCAGGTTCACCCCGGCGGGACAGTCCATCTGCATTTCCATGCTCCCCGCCCATTTTGTGTTCAATCGTGTAGTCAAACTGCTGAGGGGCAAGGCTCCAGCGTAGCAACCTGCCGTTGGTTCCACACATGTCGTTTAGCCAGAGCTGTCATGATTCCAATGGCAGGGAATCACAAAAGGACAAGCACCAACGAGCTCTAGGGTGATGGAACCTGAGCTGACCGCGACCCTAAACCTGAACCCACAAATAACAATAGCCGGGGAACGTGCCTACGTTGATCCTAGACGTCTCGCACCAGCCGAAGATCTAACTTCCCCTATTAGAAGAAACACAGACCTCTCTTGCCTCCAGAGAAATACCCCACAGAAATAGCAGCCCCCCACATATAATGACGGTGAAATGAGAGGAAGGCACATACACAGTATGAAAACAGATTCAGCAAAATGAGGCCCGCTAAAACTAGATAGCAAAGGATACAAAAGTAAACTGCGCGGTCAGCAAAAAACCCTTCAAAAAACCATCCTGTAATTACTTGAACTCATGTTCCAACTCATGGAACATGAGGAGCAATTACAGCCCACTAAAGCAACCAGCAGCAAAGAGACAATTATATGCAAGCTGGACAAGACAAAAATAAAGCAAAACGTGGAACAAGAAAATCAAAACTTAGCTTGTCCTGAAGATTACTGAAGCCAGAAGCTGAGGTAACAAAACACTCTGATAACCTTGATAGCCGGCGGGGAAATGACAAGAAAGCCCGGTAAAATAGGAAACTCCCAAATCCTAATAGAACAGGTAGACACCAGAGACAGCAGAACACAAATCACCCAGTACCATCAGTAACCACCAGAGGGAGCCCAAAAACAGAACTCACAACAGTACCCCCCCCCTTGAGGAGGGGTCACCGAACCCTCACGAGAACCACCAGGGCGACCCGAATGAGCCCCTATGAAAAGCGCGGACCAAATCATCAGCATGAACATCAGAGGCAACCACCCAAGAATTATCCTCCTGACCATAACCCTTCCACTTGACCAAATATTGGAGTTTCCGTCTGGAAACACGAGAATCCAAGATCTTCTCCACAACATACTCCAATTCTCCCTCCTCCACCAGCACCGGAGCAGGAGGCTCAAGCGAAGGAACAACAGGTACCTCATACCTCCGCAACAACGACCGATGGAACACATTATGAATAGCAAACGATGCCGGGAGATCCAAACGAAACGACACAGGGTTAAGAATTTCCAAGATCCTATATGGACCGATGAACCGAGGCTTGAACTTAGGAGAAGAGACCTTCATAGGAACAAAACGAGAAGACAACCACACCAAGTCCCCAACACGAAGTCGAGGACCCACGCGGCGACGGCGATTAGCAAACTGCTGAGCCTTCTCCTGGGACAACTTCAAATTGTCCACCACATGACTCCAAATCCGATGCAACCCATCCACCACCATGTCCACTCCAGGATAATCAGAAGGCTCCACCTGACCAGAGGAAAAACGAGGATGAAACCCCGAATTACAAAAGAAAGGAGAAACCAAGGTAGCAGAACTAGCCCGATTATTAAGGGCAAACTCGGCCAGCGGCAAAAAGGTAACCCAGTCATCCTGATCAGCAGAAACAAAACACCTCAAATAAGTTTCCAAGGTCTGATTAGTTCGCTCCGTCTGGCCATTCGTCTGAGGATGGAATGCAGACGAAAAGGACAAATCAATGCCCATCTTAGCACAGAACATCCGCCAAAATCTAGACACAAACTGGGATCCCCTGTCAGAAACGATGTTCTCCGGAATCCCATGCAAACGAACCACGTTCTGGAAAAACAGAGGGACCAACTCAGAGGAGGAAGGCAACTTAGGCAAGGGTACAAGCTGAACCATTTTAGAAAAGCGGTCACACACAACCCAGATGACAGACATTTTTTGAGAGACAGGGAGATCCGAAATAAAGTCCATGGAAATGTGCGTCCAAGGCCTCTTCGGGATAGGCAAAGGTGACAACAATCCACTGGCTCGAGAACAGCAAGGCTTAGCCCGAGCACAAACCTCACAAGACTGCACAAAAGAACGCACATCCCTCGACAAGGAAGGCCACCAAAAAGACCTGGCCACCAAGTCTCTAGTACCAAATATTCCAGGATGACCTGCCAACGCAGAAGAATGGACCTCGGAGATGACTCTACTAGTCCAACTATCCGGAACAAACAGTCTCTCAGGCGGACAACGATCAGGTTTACCCGCCTGAAACTCCTGCAAAGCACGTCGCAAGTCTGGGAAGACGGCCGACAAAATCACCCCATCCCTAAGGATACCAGTGGGCTCAGAATTTCCAGGGGAGTCAGGCACAAAACTCCTAGAAAGAGCATCCGCCTTCACATTCTTTGAACCTAGCAGGTATGAAACCACAAAATTGAAACGAGAGAAAAACAGTGACCAACGAGCCTGTCTAGGATTCAGACGCCTGGCAGACTCAAGGTAAATCAGATTTTTGTGATCAGTCAAGACCACCACACGATGTCTAGCACCCTCCAGCCAATGACGCCACTCCTCAAATGCCCACTTCATGGCCAAAAGTTCCCGATTACCCACATCATAATTCCGCTCAGCGGGCGAAAATTTTCTAGAAAAGAACGCACATGGCTTCATCACCGAGCAATCGGAGCTTCTCTGTGACAAAACCGCCCCCGCTCCAATCTCGGAAGCATCAACTTCAACTTGGAAAGGAAGCGAAACATCAGGCTGACGCAACACAGGAGCAGAAGAAAACCGGCGTTTAAGTTCCTGAAAGGCCTCCACAGCCGCAGGAGACCAATCAGCAACATCAGCACCCTTCTTAGTCAAATCCGTCAAAGGCTTAACAACACTAGAAAAATTAGTTATAAAACGACGATAGAAATTAGCAAAGCCTAAGAACTTCTGCAGACTCTTAAGAGATGCAGGCTGCGTCCAGTCACAAATAGCCCTAACCTTGACGGGATCCATCTCAATAGTAGAAGGGGAAAAAATATACCCCAAGAAAGAAATCTTCTGGACTCCAAAGAGACACTTTGAGCCCTTTACAAACAAGGAATTAGCCCGCAGGACCTGAAACACCTTCCTGACCTGCTGAACATGAGACTCCCAGTCATCAGAAAAAAACAAAATATCATCCAAATACACAATCATAAATTTATCCAGATATTCACGGAAAATATCGTGCATAAAGGACTGGAAGACTGAAGGAGCATTAGAAAGTCCGAAAGGCATTACCAAATACTCAAAATGGCCCTCAGGCGTATTAAATGCGGTTTTCCACTCATCACCTTGCTTTATTCGTATAAGATTATACGCACCCCGAAGATCAATCTTAGTGAACCATTTAGCCCCCTTAATGTGAGCAAACAAATCAGTCAACCAAGGCAAAGGATACTGATATTTTACGGTAATCTTATTCAAAAGACGATAATCTATACAAGGCCTCAAGGACCCATCTTTTTTGGCCACGAAAAAAAAACCTGCTCCCAAAGGGGACGAAGATGGACGGATATGTCCCTTTTCCAAGGACTCCTTAACATAATCCCTCATAGCAGTATGCTTTGGCACTGACAGATTGAACAAACGACCTTTAGGAAATTTACTACCAGGAATTAAATCTATAGCACAATCGCAATCCCTGTGAGGAGGAAGCGAACTGAGCTTAGGCTCCTCAAAAACATCCCGATAATCAGACAAAAATACAGGAACCTCAGAAGGAGTAGATGAAGCGATAGAAATCGGAGGTGCATCATCATGAACCCCCTGACATCCCCAGCTTAACACAGACATTGTTTTCCAGTCAAGGACTGGATTATGAGTTTGTAACCATGGCAGACCAAGTACTAGAACATCATGTAAATTATACAATACCAGGAAGCGAATCACCTCCTGATGAACGGGAGTCATACGCATGGTCACTTGTGTCCAGTACTGAGGTTTATTCATAGCTAAAGGTGTAGAGTCAATTCCCTTCAAAGGAATAGGGACTTCCAGAGGCTCAAGACTAAACCCACATCGCTTGGCAAATGACCAATCCATAAGACTCAGGGCAGCGCCTGAATCTACATAGGCATCGACGGAAATGGATGATAATGAGCAAATCAGAGTCACAGACAGAATGAACTTAGACTGTACTAATGGCAACAGACTTATCAACCTTTTTTGTGCGTTTAGAGCATGCTGATATAACATGAGCTGAATCACCACAATAAAAGCACAACCCATTTTTCCGCCTATAGTTTTGCCGTTCACTTCTAGACTGAACTCTATCACATTGCATTGTCTCAAGTGCCTGTTCAGAAGACACCGCCAAATGGTGCACAGGTTTGCGCTCCCGTAAACGCCGATCAATCTGAATAGCCATAGTCATAGACTCATTCAGACCCGTAGGCGCAGGGAACCCCACCATAACATCTTTAATGGCCTCAGAAAGGCCATCTCTGAACTTTGCAGCCAGGGCGCACTCATTCCACTGAGTAAGCACTGACCATTTCTGAAATTTTTGACAATATATTTCTGCTTCATCTTGCCCCTGAGAGAGAGCTAATAAAGCTTTTTCAGCCTGAATCTCCTGGTTAGGTTCCTCATAGAGCAAACCCAATGCCAGAAAAAACGCATCCACATTAAGCAACGCAGGATCCCCTGGTGCCAATGCAAATGCCCAATTTTGAGGGTCACCCCGCAGGAAAGATATAATAATCTTAACCTGCTGAGCAGGGTCTCCAGAAGAGCGAGATTTCAAAGAAAGGAACAGCTTGCAATTGTTCCTAAAATTCAGAAAACTAGATCTATCTCCAGCAAAGAACTCTGGAATAGGAATTCTAGGTTCAGACATAGGAGCATGTACAACAAAATCTTGTATATTTTGAACCTTAGCAGCAAGATTATTCAAGCTGGAAGCTAAACTCTGGACGTCCATGATAAACAGCTAAGGTCAGAGCCATTCAAGGATTAAGAGGAGGAAAAAAAAAAAATCAGCCTGGCTGCAATTAAGGCTAGGCAGCAACCTCAGAGGAGAGAAGAAAAAAAAAAAAAACTTCCTCAGACTACTTTTCCTCCTACTTCAGCCCAAACATTTTGGCCGGCTATACTGTCATGATTCCAATGGCAGGGAATCACAAAAGGACAAGCACCAACGAGCTCTAGGGTGATGGAACCTGAGCTGACCGCGACCCTAAACCTGAACCCACAAATAACAATAGCCGGGGAACGTGCCTACGTTGATCCTAGACGTCTCGCACCAGCCGAAGATCTAACTTCCCCTATTAGAAGAAACACAGACCTCTCTTGCCTCCAGAGAAATACCCCACAGAAATAGCAGCCCCCCACATATAATGACGGTGAAATGAGAGGAAGGCACATACACAGTATGAAAACAGATTCAGCAAAATGAGGCCCGCTAAAACTAGATAGCAGAGGATACAAAAGTAAACTGCGCGGTCAGCAAAAAACCCTTCAAAAAACCATCCTGTAATTACTTGAACTCATGTTCCAACTCATGGAACATGAGGAGCAATTACAGCCCACTAAAGCAACCAGCAGCAAAGAGACAATTATATGCAAGCTGGACAAGACAAAAATAAAGCAAAACGTGGAACAAGAAAATCAAAACTTAGCTTGTCCTGAAGATTACTGAAGCCAGAAGCTGAAGTAACAAAACACTCTGATAACCTTGATAGCCGGCGGGGAAATGACAAGAAAGCCCGGTAAAATAGGAAACTCCCAAATCCTAATAGAACAGGTGGACACCAGAGACAGCAGAACACAAATCACCCAGTACCATCAGTAACCACCAGAGGGAGCCCAAAAACAGAACTCACAACACAGAGCAGAGGGTTGTGGTCGGTCACCACAGTGAAGGTGTGACCGTACAAGTAGGGTTGCAAGCGCTGCAGGGCCCAGACTATGGCCAGGCACTCCTTCTCGATGGTGGAGTAGGCCGCTTCCCTCGGCAAAAGTTTCCGGCTCAGGTACAACATGGGGTACTCTTGGTCCTCCGAGTCAACCTGGCTGAGTACAGCACCAAGGCCAAACTCGCTGGCGTCAGTCTACCAAGAACGGTCGACTGCTTTCAACACACGGGCATTGCACAGTGCTGTTTTCAACGCCTGGAAGGCCCCCTCACAGCCATCTGTCCAGTTGACGATGCGGGGTAGCTTCTTCCTGGTGAGGTCCCGTCAAAGGTTTTGCCAGGCTACTATAGTGCTGTACGAAGCGCCTATACTACCCTGCAGTGCCCAGGAAGGACATCACCTGTTTCTTGGTCCTGGGGGTGGGCCAGTGCACGATTTCTCCCACTTTCTCAGGCTCTGGCTTTAGGGTGCCTCCGCCTACCCGGTGCCCCAGGTAGTCGACCTCCCTCATGCCCATCTGGCACTTTCCCGGCTTGATAGTCAGTCCTGCTCGGTGAATTCGCCTGAGCACCTCCTCGAGATGCTGCAGGTGCTCCTTCCAGGAAGAACTGAAGATGGCAATGTCATTGAAGTACGCCACTGCGTGCTTCTCCAGTCTCTAAAGTAGGAGGTTGACCATCCGCTGGAAAGTGGCAGGGGCATTCTTCATGCCGAAGGTCATGACCGTGTACTCATACAGTCCAAAGGGTGTGATAAAGGCGGACTTCTCCTGTGCCTCGGGGCTCAGGGGAATCTGCCAGTATCCTCGACTCAGATCCATTATTGTCAGGTATTTTGCGCCAGCTAACCTCTCAAGCAGCTCTTCGATGCGCAGCATTGGGTGCGCGTCAGAGGCTGTGATGGCATTGAGCCCCCTGTAGTCCACGCAGAACCGGGTGGTCCTGTCTTTCTTTGGCACGAGAACTACAGGTGAGGCCCACGCACTCTTTGACCGTCGAATCACCCCCAGCTGTAACATCTCATCGATCTCCTGGCGCATAACCTGCTGCACATGGTCGGAGATTCGATAGGGTGTTCGCCATAGTGGGGCATGATTCCCGGTGTCCACCTCGTGGACTGCTAACTCAGTCCTTCCAGGTTGGTTGGAGAAAGCGGCCCGGAAGGGTTCCAGCTTGGTCCGCAACTGCGACCGCTGGGGATCGGTTAGTGAGGCGCTTACCTCCACCTTCTCAATGGACCCACCGGCCTTTGCTTGGGCCCCCCGTCTTCGGGCAAGCTGCAGACCGGTAGGACGAAAGGTTCACATTCGTGATGAGCCTTCATCATGTTGACGTGAAAGGCCTTTCGCCTACTCCGAGCGTGGTCAAGCGTGACCACGTAGGTGACCGGGTTGAGCTGTTGATGGACGACGTACGGGCCCTCCCAGGCTGCCTGAAGCTTATCCATTGGTACGGGGACCAACACCCACACCTTATGAGCCATGTGGTAGGTCCGCTCCCAGGCATTCTGGTCGTACCAGTGCTTCTTGTCAGCCTGAGCCTGCGTCATGTTGTCATGCACCAACTGCGTCAAAGTCTGCATCTTGTCACGGAAGCGCATGACATACTCCACTATGGACACTTCAGAAGGGTTCGGCTCCTCTTCCCAGGATTCCCTTACCAACCCAAGGGGTCCCCGGACTCGCCTGCTGTACAGGAGCTCGAAGGGGGGAGAACCCCATCGAGGCCTGCGGAACCTCTCGGTAAGCGAATAGCAAGTGTGGGAGGTACCGCTCCCAGTCGCGCCCTTGGGTCTCAACCAGCATGCATAGCATCTGTTTGAGGGTACCATTGAAACGTTCACACAAGCCATTGGTCTGTGGGTGATACGCACTCGATACCAGGTGCTTCACCTGCATTCTCTTACAGAGAGCCTCCATTAGGTGAGACATGAATTGGGTCCCTTGATCAGTAAGCATCTCCCTGGGAAATCCTATACGTGAAAAGATAGCCAACAGGGCATCCGCCACCTTATCTGCCCTAGTTGACGACAGAGCTACAGCCTCTGGGTACCGGGTAGCGTAGTCTACCAAAGTAAGGATGTAATGCTTTCCAGAGCTGCTGGGGATGGCCAGCGGGCCCACAATGTCCACCGCGATCCTCTGGAAAGGCTCCTGTATCACTGGCAAAGGGATCAGGGGAGCCTTAAGAGCAGGCCCCGCCTTCCCCACTCTTTGACAGGTGATACAGGAGTGGCAGTTGTTTGACACATCTGTCCCCATCTTAGGCCAATAGAAGTGTTGGGACAGCTGGGCCTTAGTTTTGCTGATCCCCAAGTGTCCAGCTAGCGGGATCTCATGGGCAATCCGTAACAACTCACCCCGGACGACCAGCTGTCTTTCCCTCAACCACTCCTTTTGTGATGCTCCGGGTACTGTCTCCCAGTACAACCTTCCTCGTTCCCAGAACACCCTCTCTTTCTCAGTCACGGAGGTGGGCGTCTCGTCTCGGCGAGTTGTCTCAAACTCTCTAGGATCACATCTGTGCGCAGAGCGGCCTGAAACTCCTGGCTAGGGGAAGCCAGAAGCGATGTCAGGGTCCCTTCCCCACAGGAACCCTCTTGGACCTGCTCTGGGTCCACCTCTGGTTCAGTCACAATGATGACTGAGGAGGGTCCGGATGGCAGACGGTTATCTGCGTTCCGGGCACTCTGACTGCGGGTGACAGCAGCTACGTAGGCTGTCTCCCTGGGGATTTCTACAGACCCAGCAGCTGGCGCTGCTATGGGCTCTACCTCCCCATCCACCCCCAACACTCCAGGGGCAGTGCTACTTATGGGCCAGTTACCTTCCTCTGTGGCACTGGTCAATTTCATGGCATCACCTTTCTCACCGCTCCCATGCTTCTCCCCATTTCCTTTAGCACCGACACTTGCCCCTGCTAGGGGTTCCTCAGCCGTCTCACTCCGCAGAGCGACGTGGCTAAGCACGCCTGTACCTATGGACACATTAACCTTTGTAGAAAAATGGTTATCAGGTTCAGTTGGCACAGGTACAACATTTTCACCATCAATCCTAGGGAAAAAATGGTTATCAGATGCATCATTACAAGATAAAGCATGGTCAGGTAACACATGCAATTTCCCATCATCATCAGGGTTAACGTTACCCTCATTAGTAGATTGGGGAGGGGTGTCAGGAACGTAGTATGCCACCATCCTTCCCAAATCAGTCCCAACAAAACATCAGTGGGCAAATTATCAGACAGCCCCACTTCCTTCACCCCGCTCCCGGCACCCCAATCAATATCAACCCGGGCCATTGGTAAGGGACAGCTGATGCCCCCAATCCCAGTGACAGTTGATTTCTTCAGGGGCCGCCAGTTCGGATCAGATGAGGGTTCGTTCAGCCCCATGTCCTTGAGGCCAGTAGCGACATGGCCGCCCACAGTGACGTGCTGTACGTTGTCACACACCCTCCCAACAACACCACCCAGCAAAAGAACTGCTGCATTAGGCCCTGTTGCCTTGGCTGGGGGGGTTCTTCGGCTTGTCTGGACAGTGGGGACTGATATGACCAGTCCGCTTGCAGAAGAAACACTCGCGAGGTTCGGTGTTAGGTCTGGTGCTGTTGGCCACGGGGACAGGACCTCTGGTGTGTTGGCTGGCAGGGTTACTGGCGTTGGTTGCAGGCTTACCCCCTCTCCAGCTGGTGGTGACTGGCTTCCGCACTTCCGATCTACGGTTGGCCTCATAGGCATTGGCAATCTGCGCTGCTTTCGTCACGTCTTTGGGTTCTCTGTCCATCACGAACTGTCGCACCTCAGCTGGGCAAAGATGAAAGAACTGGTCTTTGATCATCAGGTCTCCCAGCTGCTCAAAGGTGGTCACTGACAGTCCTTGGATCCACTGGTTAAAGTGGGTCCTGAGTCCATGCACCACATCGCCGTAGCTGTCGTGTGGGCCACGTTGGAGGTTCCGGAACTTTCTATGGTAAACCTCAGGTGTAAGCTGGTACTTGGCTATGAGGGCCTGTTTGATTGCCTCATAGTCACCATCTTGTTCTTGAGGCAGGGCAGCAAACGCCTCCAGAGCTTTGCCTCAGCCCTGGTGTCAGGTATCATGCCCATTCGTTTGTAGGTAGCTGGTACTGCCTGCAGGCTTTCTCAAAGGCCCGCAGAAAAGTGTCCAAGTCCCCATCCTTTTCCATAACAGGAAAGTGATCGGGCCGGGGCTTTGGTATCTGAGCGCTGCTGGGCTCACGGCTCTGGGCGGTGGAGGGCATCATTCCCTGCCGGAGCATCTCCAGTTCATGTTCTCGCTGGGCTTGGCGCTCGGCTCGCTGGGCCTGGGCCTCTCGCTCGGCTCTCTCAGCATCCTGCTTGGTTCTCTCAGCCTCTTCAAATTGCAGGACCAGCTGCAGACGTCTCTCTAGGTCATCTGCGGAGCATTGTTGCAGAGCCAGCTGCAGGCGGAGGTCTGCGCTCCCCTGGTTGCAAATAGGGCCGGCATTCAGTGGTTGAACCTCTGCTGCAGCACCACCTCTGCTCGTGCTGGCTTCTGCGGCCTCTGGGCTCTGTGGCCTGGCTTTGTCTGCTTCAAATTGCACCAGGTCAGCGACCATTTGAGCCTTGGACTTGCCATGGGAGTTCAGGCCATGGTACGTGCATATCCCAGCAAGAGTGTCCTCCTTCTGCTGGGCGTACCAGGCTTCTCCTTTCGCAGCCATGGTTGCCAAATAAGGAAGGATAGAAAAACGAAGAGAAAAGGAAGGGATAATTACCAGTACACACAATTGTCTCAGGACTAATAAACACTGAGTTCGTTCTCCAAACTTATTTGCGCTGAGTCCTCACAAGAACTTTGCAAGTTTTTAGTGAGAGGAATGATCACTCAAACCAAATCACTAAATGCTCTAAAATATCCCACCGCCTTGCCACCAATTTGTCACGAATCCACACCGCTACCACAAATTCGTCACGATTCACACCGTGACCGTCACCCCTACGTCACAGATCGGGGTGACTTTAGGCCAACAGATGGCTATCACATGTGCAGGGGGGCTTATCTTAGTTATCCCTCCACTTCTATAGTGTGATGAAAAAACACACAAGGCTATTGACCTCTTAGTTTACAGCAGGGGCTTATTTTAGGTATCCCACTGCTCTTCAATATACCACAAACTGCAGGGATTTATATATATTCCACTTATAGTTACACTTGAAATTTGCAGCTTTCTGGCGCCCTCCCCCTTACTCTCAGGTCAGATTAGGTACTGCACCTAGGGTAATTAGTCGCCAGAAAGGCTGCCTGCTATGTACTGGCTATTGGGCACGCTGCAACGAGGCGATATAACTACTTCCGCTGAGGCAGGAACAATAATTATTAACGCCACAGTCGCTACAACGAATCCCAAAGGCACAGAACAAAGGTATGCTGCCACCAGCTTCGATTAAACGGGTCCTAAGCTAACCCAAAACAGTAGCGTAATTCCCTTCAGAAGACTTGGGGTACGTTTTAGAGCAGGAAGAACGAAAACTAGTAATTTATATATTTTACTCCATTAAAATTAGGCAGTGTTTATGAAAAGGTATAAAAGATGTTACAATATGAGACAATTGAAAATATGTACAAAGGTAATTATAAAAAACAGGGATTACATGAAAAATCAACACTTTCATGTGTTCAGAGCATTGCAGGCAACCAGGCTAGTTCCCATATGTCCCAATGCATCAGGATTGGCAGTCAGGCTCCTCAGGTCAAAACTAACTGCTGGGGCCTGGCATAAACCTTTAAATGCAGCCCGTGACATCACCAACAGGGCTGGTTTACCCAGACCCTCCTGTTATGGTCTGGTGATTAAGGAGCGACATGTGACTAGCTCTGAGCAGGTGGGAACTATACTGACCGCAGTCCCTAAGCTCAACACAACACTAGAAATAGCCGTGGGATGCTCCTAACACTCCCTAGGCATCTCGTCACAGCCTAAGAGCTAACTACCCCTAAAGATAGAAGCAGGAAAACTATCTTGCCTCAGAGAAAATCCCCAAAGGATAGATAGCCCCCCACATGTAATGACTGTGAGAGGAGAAGGAAATGACATACGTAGTATGAAACAAGATTTAGCACAGGAGGCCACTTCTAGCTAGATAGGAATAGTACAGGAAAGAGCACTGTGCGGTCAGTAATAAAACCTAGAAAAAGTCCACCGCAGAGAAATGCAAAAAACTCCACACCTAACTAAAGGTGTGAAGGGTAAACTCTGCTGCCCAAAGCTTCCACCTTAGCTGAATAGATCCATACTGATAAGCTGGACAAATGAGCAAAAACAAAGATAGTACTGAACAACAAAGTCCACAATAAGTGAACTGCAAAGGACAAGAAAGGACTTAGCTTTGCAGAACTGGTCAGAGTGTCAGGAAAATCCAAAGAGCAATGACTCCAGGTTGGAACAATAGACAACTGGCATTGAATGAGGGCTAAGGCCAGACTAATATAGCCGAGCCCGAAAGACGATCAGTGAAAACAGCTCAGAAGCTAAATCCAAGAAGCAGCCATACCACTCAAAACCACAGGAGGGAGCCCAAGAGCAGAACTCACAAAAATACTACTTACAACCACCGGAGGGAGCCCAAGAGCGGAATTCACAACAGTACCCCCCCCTTGAGGAGGGGTCACCGAACCCTCACCAGAGCCCCCAGGCCGATCAGGACGAGCCAAATGAAAAGCACGAGCCAAATTGGCGGCATGAACATCGGAGGCAACAACCCAAGAATTATCCTCCTGGCCATAACCCTTCCCACTTGACAAGATACTGAAGCTTCCGCCTTGAAAAACGAGAATCCAAAATTTTCTCAACCACATATTCCAACTCCCCCTCAACCAACACCGGGGCAGGAGGATCAACAGATGGAACAACGGGCACCACATATCTCCGCAACAAAGATCTATGGAAAACATTGTGGATGGCAAAAGAAGCTGGAAGGGCCAAACGAAAAGACACAGGATTGATAATCTCAGAAATCTTATAAGGACCAATAAACCGAGGCTTGAACTTAGGGGAAGAAACCTTCATAGGGACATGACGAGAGGACAACCAGACCAAATCCCCCACAAGAAGCCGAGGACCAACACACTGACGGCGGTTAGCAAAACGCTGAGCCCTTTCCTGGGACAACGTCAAATTGTCCACCACATGAGCCCAAATCCGCTGCAACCTGTCCACCACAGAATCCACACCAGGACAATCAAGGCTCAACCTGCCCTGAAGAAAAAGGATTGAAACCAAAATTACAAAAGAAAGGCGAAACCAAAGTAGCCGAACTGGCCCGATTATTAAGGGCAAACTCGGCCAACGGCAAAAAAGTCACTCAATCATCCTGATCAGCAGACACAAAGCATCTCAAATAGGTTTCCAAGGTTTGATTAGTTCGCTCAGTTTGGCCATTTGTCTGAGGATGGAACGCCGAAGAAAAAGACAAATCAATACCCATCCTAGCACAAAAGGCCCGCCAAAACCTGGAAACAAACTGGGAACCTCTATCAGACACAATATTCTCCGGAATGCCATGCAAACGAACCACATGTTGAAAAAACAATGGAACCAAATCAGAGGAGGAAGGCAATTTAGGCAAAGGTACCAAATGGACCATTTTAGAGAACCGGTCACAAACCACCCAGATAACAGACATCCTCTGGGACACAGGAAGATCCGAAATAAAATCCATGGAAATATGCGTCCAAGGCCTCTCCGGAATGGGCAAAGGCAAAAGCAACCCACTAGCACGGGAACAGCAAGGCATAGCCCGGGCACAGGTCCCACAGGACTGCACAAAAGAACGCACATCCCGCGACAAGGAAGGCCACCAAAAGGACCTAGCAACCAAATCTCTGGTAACAAAAATCCCAGGATGACCGGCCAACACAGAACAATGGACCTCAGAAATTACCTTACTTGTCCATCTATCAGGAACAAACAGCTTCCCTACAGGACAGCGGTCAGGCTTATCAGCCTGAAATTCCTGAAGCGCCTGCCGCAAATCAGGGGAGATGGCAGATAGAATCACCCCTTCCCTAAGAATGCCAACCGGCTCAAGGACTCCAGGGGAATCAGGCAAAAAACTCCTAGAGAGGGCATCCGCCTTAACATTCTTAGATCCCGGAAGATATGAGACCACAAAATCAAAACGGGAGAAAAACAGGGACCACCGAGCCTGTTTAGGGTTCAGCCGCTTGGCCGACTCAAGGTAAATCAGATTCTTATGATCGGTCAAGACCACAATGCGGTGCTTGGCTCCCTCAAGCCAATGTCGCCACTCCTCAAATGCCCACTTCATAGCCAACAACTCCCGATTGCCGACATCATAATTGCGTTCCGCAGGCGAAAACTTTCGGGAAAAGAAGGCACATGGCTTCATCAAGGAACCATCAGAATTTCTCTGTGACAAAACGGCCCCTGCCCCAATCTCAGAAGCGTCAACCTCAACCTGAAAAGGAAGAGATTAATCCGGCTGACGCAAGACAGGGGCAGAAGTAAATAGGCGTTTAAGTTCCCAAAAGGCCTCAACAGCCTCAGAGGACCAATTTGTCACATCAGCGCCTTTCTTCGTCAAATCGGTCAGGGGTTTAACCACACTAGAGAAGTTGGCAATGAAACGGCGATAAAAATTAGCAAAGCCCAAAAATTTCTGAAGGCTCTTCACAGATGTGGGTTGAATCCAGTCATGAATGGCTTGGACCTTAACAGGATCCATTTCTATAGACGAAGGAGAAAAAATAAACCCCAAAAAAGAGACCTTCTGAACTCCAAATAGCCACTTAGACCCTTTCACAAATAGAGCATTATCACGAAGGATCTGGAATACCATCCTGATTTGCTTCACATGAGACTCCCAATCATTGGAAAAAATCAAAATATCATCCAAATACACAATCAATAATTTGTCAAGATAATTGCGGAAAATATCATGCATAAAGGACTGAAATACAGAAGGAGCATTAGAAAGCCCGAAAGGCATCACCAGTTATTCAAAATGGCCTTCGGGCGTATTAAATGCAGTTTTCCATTCGTCACCCTGTTTAATACGAACAAGATTATATGCCCCTCGAAGGTCAATCTTGGTAAACCAACTAGCCCCCTTAATCCTAGCAAACAAATCAGAGAGCAAAGGTAAAGGGTATTGGAATTTGACCGTGATCTTATTAAGAAGGTGATAATCAATACAGGGTCTTAAGGAGCCATCCTTCTTGGCAACAAAAAAAATCCTGCTCCCAATGGTGACGAAGACGGCCGAATATGCCCCTTCTCTAAAGACTCCTTAACATAGCTCCGCATGGCGGCATGCTCTGGCACAGACAGATTGAAAAGTCGGCCCTTAGGGAGCTTACAGCCAGGAATCAAGTCAATAGCACAATCACAGTCCCTATGTGGAGGAAGGGAACTGGACTTGGGCTCATCGAATACATCCTGGAAATCTGACAAAAATTCAGGAACATCAGAAGAGGGGGAAGAGGAAATTGACATTAAAGGAACGTCACTATGTACCCCTTGACACCCCCAACTAGTCACAGACATAGATTTCCAATCCAGCACTGGATTGTGTACTTGTAACCATGGAAAACCCAGTACAACAACATCATGTAAATTATACAACACCAGAAAACGGCAATCTTCCTGATGTGCAGGAGCCATGCACATAGTCAGCTGAGTCCAATACTGAGGTTTATTCTTGGCCAATGGTGTAGCATCAATACCCCTCAAGGGTATGGGACTCTGCAAAGGCTGCAAAGAAAAACCACAGCGCCTAGCGAATTCTAAGTCCATTAAGTTCAGAGCAGCGCCTGAATCCACAAATGCCATGACAGAAAAAGATGACAATGAGCAAATCAGGGTCACAGACAGGAGAAACTTAGGCTGCACAGTACTAATGGTAACAGATCTAGCGAACCTCTTAATACGCTTAGGGCAATCAGAAATAGCATGAGCAGAATCACCACAGTAAAACACAGCCCATTCTGACGTCTGTATCCCCTCTGTTCCGCTCTAGTCAAAATCCTATCACATTGCATGGACTCAGGACTCTGCTCAGAGGACACTGCCATATAGTGCACCACTTTGCGTTCGCGCAGGCGCCGATCAATCTGAATGGCCAGAGACATAGATTCGCTCAAACCAACAGGCGTGGGAAACCCCACCATAACATCTTTAAGGGCTTCAGAAAGACCCTTTCTGAAAATGGCTGCCAGAGCGTCCTCATTCCATCTAGTGAACACAGACCATTTTCTAAATTTCTGGCAGTATAATTCTGCCACTTCCTGACCCTGACACAGGGCCAACAGTGTTTTCTCAGCATGCTCTACAGAGTTAGGTTCGTTATACAATAATCCGAGCGATTGAAAAAATACATCTACATTAAGCAATGCCGGATTCCCTGACTCAAGAGAGAATGCCCAGTCCTGAGGATCGCCACGCAGCAGAGAAATAACTATCTTTACTTGCCGAATGGGATCACCAGAGGAACGGGGTTTCAGAGCAAAAAACAATTTGCAGTTATTTTTAAAGTTCAAAAACTTAGATCTATCCCCGTAAAACAAATCCGGAGTAGGAATTCTAGGCTCTAAGGCTGGAGTCTGAACAACATAATCTTGAATACTCTGTACTCTTGCAGCAAGCTGATCCACACGAGAAAATAACCCCTGAACATCCATGCCTGCATCCAAATCCAGAATCACCCAGAGATTAAGAGGAAGAAAAAAAGACAAAACAAACCAAAGAAAAAAAAATGGCTCAGAACTCCTTTTCTTTTCCTTCTTTTGAGTGATTAAGGAGCGACATGAGCTCTGAGCAGGTGGGAACTATACTGACCGCAGTCCCTAAGCTCAACACAACACTAGAAATAGCCACGGGATACTCCTAACACTCCCTAGGCATCTCGTCACAGCTTAAGAGCTAACTACCCCTAAAGATAGAAGCAGGAAAACTATCTTGCCTCAGAGAAAATCCCCAAAGAATAGATAGCCCCCCACATGTAATGACTGTGAGAGGAGAAGGAAATGACATACGTAGTATGAAACAAGATTTAGCACAGGAGGCCACTTCTAGCTAGATAGGAATAGTACAGGAAAGAGCACTGTGCGGTCAGTAATAAAACCTAGAAAAAGTCCACCGCAGAGAAATGCAAAAAACTCCACACCTAACTAAAAGTGTGGAGGGTAAACTCTGCTGCCCAGAGCTTCCAGCTTAGCTGAATAGATCCATACTGATAAGCTGGACAAATGAGCAAAAACAAAGACAGTACTGAACAACAAAGTCCACAATAAGTGAACTGCAAAGAACAAGAAAGGACTTAGCTTTGCAGAACTGGTCAGAGTGTCAGGAAAATCCAAAGAGCAATGACTCCAGGCTGGAACAATAGACAACTGGCATTGAATGAGGGCTAAGGCCAGACTAATATAGCCGAGCCCGAAAGACGATCAGTGAAAACAGCTGAGAAGCTAAATCCAAGAAGCAGCCATACCACTCAAAACCACAGGAGGGAGCCCAAGAGCAGAACTCACAAAAATACTACTTACAACCACCGGAGGGAGCCCAAGAGCGGAATTCACAACACCCTCCTCTCTCTTCCGTCTTGGTAAATTTCACACAAGTTTGTCTAATGCCTGTATCTCCGCTCCAGAACATGTCAGAATCATAACACACCCAGCATTCATCTTGTATTAAGATTTGCTCTCTATACATACTAAATTCCGGCTAGTAGGGACACTCAGTTCCAGAGAAATCCGTACTCTGTCCTTGTTGGACTTGGAGGCTCCTGCTTACAGTGGCGGACAGATCCGCCAATGGACGTTAGCAATATGTATTTATTATTCTCCTAGCCCAAGTCGGTGGCCCAGAATCTTATCATATTAGAACAAAGACCCTCATGGATTTTGGAGAACTTCTATACCAGTCCTAGCTAGTACAGATGGGAGGGGGGTGAGTAAGTTGCTCTTAGCCTGGAATTTATGGCCAGAGCAATAAAACCTTTTCTACACACATCTCAGAAACACAGAGAAAAGGAGGGTTTTCTTAGCCCGCAGCATGGGTCTGATAGGCAAACTCTAAATTCATATTATATTTCATACAATCTCGTGACAATCAGCATGAGGCCTTAGGCTGTAATTGCACAATACTGTACGTGCAGTTTCCATAGTTTTTACTTCTAGACTTTTATAAACTTTAAAAAGTGTATCTAGTGGAAACTGATTTACTGATACTTTTATTTCCTGGAGTCTGTAGACAGCTCACCATCTGGTTATCGCATTAGTGACAGAGCCAATTTACAGCTTAATGACCGGGTCAATTTTCACAATTCTGACCACTTTTACTTTGAGGTTATGGAACTCTGGAACGCTTCAACGGATCGAGCCGATTGTGAGATTGTTTTTTCGTGACATATTGTAATTCATGTTAGTGGTAAAATTTCTTCGATATTACTTGCGTTTATGAAAAAAGCGGAAATGTGGCAAAAATTTAGCAATTTTCAAATTTTAATTTTTATGCCCTTAAATCAGTGAGATATGTCACACAAAATACTTAATAAATAACATTTCCCACGTGTCTACTTTACATCAGCACAATTTTGAAAACAATTTTCTTTTTGGCTAGGAAGTTAAGGGTTAAAAGTTAAACAGCGATTTCTCGTTTTTACAACAAAATGTACAATTTTTTTTTTTTTTTTAGGGACCATCTCACATTTAACGTCAATTTGAGGGGTCTACATGACAGAAAATACCCAAAAGTGACACCATTATAAAAACTGAACCCCCAAGGAGCTCAAAACCACATTCAAGAAGTTTATTAAAACTTTACGTGCTTCATAGGAACTGAAGCAATGTGGAAGGAAAAAATTAAACCACAAAATTTGTTGTGCAATTTTTCCAGAATACGCAGATACCCCATATGTGAGTGTAAACCACTGGGCGTACAGCAGAGTTTGGAAGGGAAGGAGCGCTGTTAGACTTTTTCAATGCAGAATTGGCTGGACGCCATGTCCCGTTTGGAGAGCCCCTGATGTGCCTAAACAGTGGAAACCCCCCACAAGTGACACCAGTTTGGGAACTAGACCCCTTAAGGAACTTATCTAGATGTGTGGTGAGCACTTTGAACCCCCAAGTGCTTCATAGAAGTTTATAATATAACACAGAGCAGTAAAAATAAAAAAATATTTTTTTTTTATCAAAAATGATTTTTTAGCCCAGTTATTTATTTTCACAAGGGTAACAGGAGAAATTGGACCCCAAAAGTTGTTGTCCAGTGTACGCTGGTATCCCATACTGGGGCGAAAACCACAGTTTGGGCATACTGTTGTGAATTCTGCTCTTGGGTTCCCTCCAGTGGTTGTAGGTGGGAATGCAGTTGTCTCTGAGTCACAGACCTGGCCAGGTGTATCGGATGATTACAATTCTGACTGGGATATTTAAGTGGGCAGGATCCTTTAGCCCTTGCCAGTAGTCAATGTTCCTTGTGAAGTGTTGGATCACTTTCTGGCTTCTCCTGCTCGCTACCAATTTCAGCAAAGATAAGTGTTTGGTTTTTGTTTCTGTGGCACACTGGCAGTGTGCTTGTTTCAGTTTTATTCCTGCTCTGATTGTAGGATTCACTGGAGTTGCAGATTTACGCTCCTACATTTTTAGTAAGATGTAGGAAGTTTTTGTATATTCTGCTGTGGATGTTTTGAAGGGTTTTTATAATGACCGCACAGAACTCCGTCCTATCCTGTCCTATCTAGCTAGAGTGGCCTCCTGTGCTAATCCTGTTTTTCTGCCTGTGTATGTTTTTTCCTCTCCGACTCACCGCCAATATTTGTGGGGGGCTGTCTATCCTTTGGGGATTTTCTCTGAGGCAAGATAGTATTCCTATTTCCATCTTTAGGGGTATTTAGTCCTCCGGCTGTGACGAGGTGTCTAGGTGTGTTAGGTACACTCCACGGCTACTTCTAGTTGCGATGTTAAGTTCAGGATTGCGTTCAGTACAGTGGCCACTTTCTCCAGTGAAAGTTCTCATGTAGCTCCTAGGTCACCGGATCATAACAGTACTACTAGCCAACAATGAGTTAAATGCATCTCAGAAGAAGGGAAGGAAGCTCTTGAGCCATTTTTTTTTCTCCAGTCTGTTTTGTCTTCTCCTCCCTCTTTATCTCTGGGTAGCTGAGGAGCCTGGTGCAAGCATGAATGTTCAGAAATTAGCTTCTCGTGTAGACCAGCTTGCTGCTAGGGTGCAAGGTATTTCTGATTATATTGTCCAAACTCCTGCTTTAGAACCGAAGATTCCTACTCCTGATTTGTTTTCTGGTGACAGGTCTAAATTTTTGAGTTTTAAAAACAACTGTAAACTGTTTTTTGACCTGAGACCTCGATCCTCTGGTGATTCCATTCAGCAGGTAAAAATCGTAATCTCCCTGCTGCGTGGTGACCCGCAGGATTGGGCGTTTTCCCTGGAATCTGGGAATCCGGCTCTGCTTAATATTGACTCCTTTTTTCAGGCTTTAGGACTATTATATGATGAACCTAATTCTGTGGATCAAGCTGAGAAAACCTTGCTGGCCCTGTCTCAGGGTCAAGAGACGGCAGAATTGTATTGTCAGAAATTCAGAAAATGGTCTGTGTTGACTAAATGGAATAATGATGCTTTGGCGGCAATTTTCAGAAGGGGGCTTTCTGAATCCGTTAAAGATGTTATGGTGGGGTTTCCCGCGCCTTCCGGTCTGAGTGATTCTATGTCTCTGGCCATTCAGATTGACCGACGCCTGCGGGAGTGCAGAACTGTGCGCACTGTGGCGTTATCCTCAGAGCAAATTTCTGAGCCTATGCAATGTGATAGAATTCTGTCTAGAACGGAACGACAAGGTTTCAGACGTCAAAATAGGTTGTGTTATTATTGTGGCGACGCTTCTCATGTCATTTCTGTCTGCCCTAAGCGGACAAAGAGGATCGCCAGTTCAATTACCATCAGTACTGTACAACCTAAATATCTGTTATCTGTGTCCTTGATCTGCTGATTGTCATCATTTTCTGTCATGGCGTTTATGGATTCAGGCGCCGCCTTGAATTTAATGGATTTTGAGTTTGCCAAGCGTTGTGGTTTTCCCTTGCAGCCTTTGCAGAACCCTATTCCTTTAAGGGGCATTGATGCTACACCCTTGGCTAAAAATAAGCCCCAGTTTTGGACACAGGTGACCATGCACATGGCGCCAGCTCATCAGGAAGATTGTCGATTTCTGGTGTTGTATAACTTGCATGATGTTATCGTGCTGGGTTTTCCATGGTTGCAGGTACATAATCCTGTGTTGGACTGGAAGTCCATGTTTGTGACTAGTTGGGGTTGTCAGGGGGTTCATAATGATGTTCCTTTGATGTCAATCTCCTCTTCTTCACCTTCTGAAATTCCAGAGTTTTTGTCTGATTTTCAGGATGTATTCGATGAGCCCAAGTCCAGTTTCCTTCCACCGCACAGGGACTGCGATTGTGCTATTGACTTGATTCCAGGCTGTAAGTTTCCTAAGGGTCGACTTTTTAATCTATCTGTGCCTGAACATACCGCCATGCAGAGCTATATTAAGGAGTCTTTGGAGAAAGGGCATATTCGGCCATCTTCTTCACCGTTGGGAGCGGGGTTCTTTTTTGTTGCTAAAAAAGATGGTTCCTTGAGACCCTGTATAGATTATCGCCTCTTGAATAAAATAACGGTCAAGTTTCAATACCCTTTACCTTTGCTTTCCGATTTGTTTGCTAGGATTAAGGGAGCTAGTTGGTTTACGAAGATTGACCTTCAGGTGGCATATAATCTTGTTCGTATTAAGCAGGGTGATGAATGGAAAACTGCGTTTAATACGCCCGAGGGCCATTTTGAATACCTTGTGATGCCATTCAGACTCTCTAATGCTCCATCTGTTTTTCAGTCCTTCATGCATGATATCTTCCGGTCTTATCTTGATAAATTCTTGATTATATATTTGGACGATATTTTGATTTTTTCCGATGATTGGGAGTCTCATGTGCAACAGGTCAGGATGGTATTTCAGATCCTTTGTGACAATGCCCTGTTTGTGAAAGGGTCTAAGTGTCTCTTTGGGGTGCAGAAAGTCTCTTTTTTGGGCTTCATTTTTTCTCCTTCGTCTATAGAGATGGATCCGGTTAAGGTTCAGGCCATTCATGATTGGATTCAGCCCACATCCGTGAAGAACCTTCAGAAATTTTTGGGTTTTGCAAATTTTTATCGCCGTTTCATTGCTAATTTTTCCAGCGTGGTTAAACCCTTGACCGATTTGACGAAGAAAGGCGCTGATGTGGCGAATTGGTCCTCTGCGGCTGTCTCTGCCTTTCAGGAGCTTAATCGTCGATTTACTTCTGCTCCAGTGTTGCGCCAACCGGATATTTCTCTTCCGTCTCAGGTTGAGGTTGACACTTCTGAGATTGGGGCAGGGGCCGTTTTGTCTCAGAGGGATCCTGTTGGTTCCTTAATGAAACCGTGTGCCTTCTTTTCCCGTAAGTTTTCGCCTGCTGAACGCAATTATGATTTTGGCAATCGGGAGTTGTTGGCTATGAAGTGGGCGTTTGAGGAGTCGCGACATTGGCTTGAGGGAGCTAAGCACCGTATTGTGGTCTTGAACGATCATAAGAATTTGATTTACCTCGAGTCTGCTAAACGGCTGAATCCTAGACAGGCTCGATGGTCCTTGTTTTTTTCCCGTTTTGATTTCGTGGTCTTGTACATTCCGGGTTCTAAGAATATTAAGGCTGATGCCCTCTCTAGGAGTTTTTTGCCTGATTCTCCTGAGGTCTTAGAGCCGGTCGGTATTTTGAAAAAGGGGGTGGTCCTTTCTGCCATTTCCCCTGATTTACGACGGGTTCTTCAGGAATTTCAGGCTGACAAACCTGACCGCTGTCCTGTGGGGAAATTGTTTGTTCCTGACAGATGGACTAGTAGAGTGATTTCTGAGGTTCACTGTTCCGTGTTGGCCGGTCATCCTGACATTTTTGGTACCAGAGATTTGGTTGGTAGGTCCTTTTGGTGGCCTTCATTGTCACGTGATGTGCGTTCTTTTGTGCAGTCCTGTGGGACTTGTGCGCGGGCCAAGCCTTGTTGTTCCCGTGCTAGTGGGTTGCTTTTGCCATTGCCAGTCCCTGAGAGGCCCTGGACGCATATTTCGATGGATTTTATTTCCGATCTTCCGGTCTCCCAGAAGATGTCTGTTATCTGGGTTGTTTGTGACTGGTTCTCTAAGATGGTTCATTTGGTGCCCTTACCTAAATTGCCTTCCTCTTCAGATTTGGTTCCGTTTTTCTTTCAGCATGTGGTTCGTTTGCATGGTATTCCGGAGAATATTGTGTCCGACAGAGGTTCCCAGTTTGTTTCTAGGTTTTGGTGGGCCTTTTGTGCTAGGCTGGGCATTGATTTGTCTTTTTCTTCTGCGTTTCATGCTCAGACAAATGGCCAGACCGAGCGAACTAATCAGACCTTGGAGACTTATTTGAGATGCTTTGTGTCTGCTGATCAGGATGATTGGGTGGCCATCTTGCCATTGGCCGAGTTTGCCCTTAATAATCGGGCTAGTTCTGCTACCTTAGTTTCGCCTCTCTTTTGTAATTTTGGTTTTCATCCTCGTTTTTCTTCTGGGCAGGTTGAGCATTCTGACTGTCCTGGTGTGGATTCTGTGGTGGACAGGTTGCAGCAGATTTGGGCTCATGTGGTGGACAAGTTGGTGTTGTCTCAAGAGGGGTTCAACGTTTTGCTAATCGTCGTCGGTGTGTTGGTTCCCGGCTTCGGGTTGGGGATCTGGTCTGGTTGTCTTCCCGACATGTTCCTATGAAGGTTTCTTCTCCTAAGTTTAAGCCTCGGTTTATTGGTCCTTATAGGATTTCTGAGATTATTAGTCCGGTGTCTTTTCGACTGGCGCTTCCGGCCTCTTTTGCTATCCATAATGTCTTCCATAGATCTTTGTTGTGGAAATATGTGGAGCCCGTTGTTCCCTCTGTTGATCCTCCGGCCCCTGTGTTGGTTGATGGGGAGTTGGAATATGTTGTTGAGAAGATTTTGGATTCCCGTTTTTCGAGGCGGAAGCTCCAGTGCCTGGTCAAATGGAAGGGTTATGGCCAGGAGGATAATTCTTGGGTTTTTGCCTCTGATGTCCATGCTGCTGATTTGGTCCATGCCTTTCATCTGGCTCGTCCTGATCATCCTGGGGGCCCTGGTGAGGGTTTGGTAACCCCTCCTCAAGGGGGGGGTACTGTTGTGAATTCTGCTCTTGGGTTCCCTCCAGTGGTTGTAGGTGGGAATGCAGTTGTCTCTGAGTCACAGACCTGGCCAGGTGTATCGGATGATTACAATTCTGACTGGGATATTTAAGTGGGCAGGATCCTTTAGCCCTTGCCAGTAGTCAATGTTCCTTGTGAAGTGTTGGATCACTTTCTGACTTCTCCTGCTCGCTACCAATTTCAGCAAAGATAAGTGTTTGGTTTTTGTTTCTGTGGCACACTGCCAGTGTGCTTGTTTCAGTTTTATTCCTGCTCTGATTGTAGGATTCACTGGAGTTGCAGATTTACGCTCCTACATCTTTTAGTAAGATGTAGGAAGTTTTTGTATATTCTGCTGTGGATGTTTTGAAGGGTTTTTATAATAACCGCACAGAACTCCGTCCTATCCTGTCCTATCTAGCTAGAGTGGCCTCCTGTGCTAATCTTGTTTTTCTGCCTGTGTATGTTTTTTTCCTCTCCGACTCACCACCAATATTTGTGGGGGGCTGTCTATCCTTTGGGGATTTTCTCTGAGGCAAGATAGTATTCCTATTTCCATCTTTAGGGGTATTTAGTCCTCCGGCTGTGACGAGGTGTCTAGGTGTGCTAGGTACACTCCACGGCTACTTCTAGTTGCGGTGTTAAGTTCAGGATTGCGGTCAGTACAGTGGCCACTTTCTCCAGTGAAAGTTCTCATGCAGCTCCTAGGTCACCGGATCATAACAGCACACGTCTGGGCTCGGAAGGGAAATAGTGACGTTTTAAAATGCAGACTTTGTTGGAATGGTCTGAGGGCATCATGTTGCATTTGCAGAGCCCCTGATGTTCATAAACCCCTACAAGTGTCCCCATTTGGGAAACTAGACCCTCCATGGAGCTTATCTAGATGTGTTGTGAGAACTTTGAACCCCCAAGTCCTTCACAGAAGTTTAGAATGCAGAGCCGTGAAAACAAAATATTTTTTTTTCCACAAAAATGATTTTCTAGCCCCCAGTTTTTTATTTTCCCAAGGGTAACAGGAGAAATTGGACACCAAAAGTTGTTGTCTAATTTGTCCTGAATTTTGCTGATGCCCCATATGTGGGGGTAAATCACTGTTTGGGCGCACGGCAGAGCTAAGAAGGGAGAGAGCACCGTTTGACTTTTTGAATATTAAATTGGCTGGAATCTGATGGCGCCATGTCACATTTGTTGACCCCCTGATGTACCTAAACAGTGGAATCCCCCCAATTCTAACTCCAACCCTAACCCTAATTCCTACCCTAGTCACAACCCTAACCCCAAAACACCCCTAATCCCAACCCTAACCCGAACACACCCATAACCGTAACCACAAACCTAACTTTAACCCTAACTTTAGCCAAACTCTAACCCTAATGGGAAAGTGGAAATAAATACATTTTCTTTATTTTATTATTTTTCCCTAATTAAGGGAGTGATAAATGGGGTTTTTTTTTACAATTTTTTTTATTTTGATCACTGTCATAGGGTCTATCACAGTGAGCAAAATGAACCAATTTGAAAAATCCAGAAACTAGTGCGGCCGCAGGGGAAAGCGGCGCGGCTGCCTGCGAGGCAGCCACACCATAGAAAGGAATTGTGCGGTCGCAAGAGGAAAGCGGCGTGGCTACCTGTGAGGCCGCCGCGCCGGGACAGAAAACAGAGCGGCCGCAGGGGGAAGCGGCGTGGTGGCCTGCACGGCCGCCACACCGGGTCAGAACACAGTGCGGCCGGGGGAAAAAGGTAGCGCGGACATCTGTAAGGCCGAGGAAGTAGCGCAGCTGCCATGCGAACGGAGCGACGACCCCCGCCCCATGTGTCTCCTGCGGCTAATATGTCGACCAGGCCAAGGCAGCCCAACCCTAACCCTAGCCGTAAGGCTACTTTCACACTTGCGTCGTTTGGCATCCGTCGCAATCCGTCGTTTTGGACAAAAAACGGATCCTCCAAATGTGCCCGCAGGATGCGTTTTTTTGCCCATAGACTTGTATTGCCGACGGATCGTGACGGATGGCCACACGTCGCGTCCGTTGTGCACTGGATCAGTTTTGTTTTGGCGGACCGTCGGCACAAAAAAGTTCAATGTAACATTTTTTTGTACGTCGCGTCCGCCATTTCTGACCGCGCATGTGTGGCCGTAACTCCGCCCCCTCCTCCCCAGGACATAGATTGGGGAGCGGATGCGTTGAAAAACTACATCCGCTGCCCACGTTGTGCACAATTTTCACAACGTGCGTCGGTATGTCGGGCCGACGCATTGCGACGGCCCCGTACCGACGTAAGTGTGATAGAACCCTAACCCTGAATTTAGCTCCAACCCTAACTTTAGCCCCAACCCTAACCCTAGCCCTGACCCTAGCTCTAACCCTTGCCTTAACCCTAGCCCTAAGCCTAGCCCTAACCCTAATTTTAGCCCCAACTGCTCTTCTCCTGTCGGCCGGCAGATGGCGATAGATGGCGGGCGCACTGCGCATGCGCCCGCCATTTTCTTTTGCCCAGAAGATGCCGGCGGCCAGGAGGAGCAGCAGGAGGACCCAGGGACACCGGTAAGTATAATAGGGTCCCCGAATCCCCCTATTTCTCTGTCCTCTGATGTGCGATCACATCAGAGGACAGAGAATTACACTTTGATTTTTTTTTTTTTTTTTGCGGTCACCGGTAAACAGTTAATTACCGGCGATCGCAAAACAGGGGTCGGTAAAACCGACCCCGATCATGTTCTTTGGGGTCTCGGCTACCCCCGGCAGGCGAAACCCCAAAGATTCTCCCGGTGCCGGCCGGCGGGCGCACTGCGCATGCGCCCGCCATTTTGAAGATGGCGGCGCCCACCGGGAGCCACGAGGAGCACCGGGGGAGATAGGTGAGTATCGGGGGGCTACCTGGGACCCCTTTTCTCTGTCCTCTGATGTGCGATCACATCGGAGGACAGAGAAATTAAAGAGATCGCGTTTTTTTTTGCGATTGCCGGTAAACGGTTAATTACCGGCGATCGCAAATGCGGGTTCGGTTAAAAACCCCCCGAATCATGTTCTCTGGGGTCTCGGCTACCCCCGGCAGCCGAGACCCTGGAGAAAATCCGACTCTGGGGGGCGCTATTCACTTTTTCCACAGCGCCGTTAATTAACGGTGCTGTGCTTTAAGTACCCTTAGCGGCCGCCGTTAAAAGGCGTATCGGCGGTCGCTAAGGGTTTAAAGTAGAGTATAAAAAGAGTATATATATGTAGGAGGGTTGAACAAAGTAAACATGGCCTTTCTGGCCTAATGGCAAAACAAAAGAAAGTCTAATAGAGTCTTTTTTCCTGCAAGATTCACCCGCAGGGAACACTTCAAAGTCCTCAGCTCCTCCTGGAGCCATCGCTGGAGACTTTCCTTTGCGAACACTTACCGTATATACTCGATGTATAAGCCGACCCCCCTAATTTTGCCACAAAAAACTGGGAAAACTTAATGACTCAAGTATAAGCCTAGGGTGGGAAATGCAGCAGCTACCGGTAAATGTCAAAAGTAAAAATAATTGAGACATCAGTAGGTTAAGTGTTTTTGAATATCCATATTGAATCAGGAGCCCCATATAATGCTCCATAAAGTTTATGATGGCCCCATAAGATATTCCATATTAAAATATGCCCCATATAATCCTGCATAAAGGTTAATAATGGCCCCATAAGATGCTCCATAGACACATTTGCCCAATATAATGCTGTACAAATGCAGATTATGGCCCCATAAGATGCTGCATAAAGATATTTGCCCCATATAATGCTGCACAAACCTTGATTATGGCCCCATAAGATGCTTCATACAGACACTTGCCCCATATACCGTAATGCTCCACAAACGTTAATTATGGCCCCATACAGACACTTGCCCTATATAGTGCTGCACAAACGTTATGGCCTCATAGATGCTCCATACAAACACTTGCCCCATTTGTTGTTGCTGTGATAATAAAAAAAAAACACATTCTCACCTCTCCGTCGCACAGGCCCCCGACACTTTCAATATTCACCTGCTCCTCGTTCCGGTGCCGCTCCATATTCAGCGTCTTCTGCACTGACGTTCAGGCAGAGGGCGCGCACTAACCACATCACCGCGCCCTCTGACCTGAGCGTCACTGCAGAAGACGCTGAAGACGGAGCGGCGCCGGAATGAGAAGCTGGTGAATATCGCGCAGCGCAGTGCTCCCCCTCCCCGTTATACTCACCTGCTCCTGGCGCGGTGCAGTCCCTGCTTCCCCGATGCCGCAGCTTAATCCTGTACTGAGCGGTCACCGTTACCGCTCATTACAGTAATAAATATGCGTCTCCACCTCCCATAGAGGTGGAGCCGCATATTCGTTACTGTAATGAGCGGTACCATGTGACTGCTCAGTACAGGAAGAAGATGGGGCGCCGGTGACCTGCAGGGACCACGCCAGGAGTAGATGAGTATAATTAGACAGCCCCCGCTCCCCCTTCCCTGCCGACCCCTGGGTATGACTCAAGTATAAGCCGAGAGGGGGACTTTCAGCCCCTCAAAAATGGGCTGAAAATCTCGGCTTATACTCGAGTATATACGGTAATACAGAGAAAAAACCACTGCCTCGACATTTAATTCCCCAGCCACACCCGTGAGGTAGAGATATAGTGTGTATAACCTTTCGGTCCATGGGATTTTAAAGCAGAGTAGACTTTTCTGAGGGAAATGCTACCTTTCTGTACAATCTGGTCACAGTTAAGGCAACTTAAGAACAGAATGCCATTCTTGAACTTCTTTAGGATCAATTTGTACACAGATTTAAACCTGACCTCTGTATCAACATTTTGTATCTGGTTTCCCCTAATCATTAGGGAGCCAATCACTAAGAAAAGGATGAAGAGAAACTATGCATTTAAAAAGGGAAAATTAAAAAAAAAAAAAAAAAAAAAAAAGGATCTTGCTTCTTAGATTTAATAGCCAAGGATTTGTCAGACTCCACATCATATATTTAAAAAAAAGAGCAGGCAGCACTCTCCTTTGGAAAGATGTAAAGTCCAGAAGACCAAGGCACTTATTTGGAAACCATGCAGGTACAAAAACAGCAGACAGTGTGCAAAAACACGGGTGATAACTCATCAAGGCGTATTATATTTTGCCATGTACAAAAGACAATGTTTTGAGCCATGTTAGGTCTTTAAAGGGAACCTGTCACCCCCCCAGGCGTTTGTAACTAAAAGAGCCACCTTGTGCTGCACTAATGCTGCATTCTGACAAGGTGGCTCTTTTAGTTCGGGTCCCTGGCACTGCTGCAATAATCGGTTTTGAAGTTTGTCCCTCGTACCTGTGAAATCGCCAGGGAGGCAGATCTTTCCCCCTAATCCAGCCGTCCATCATGGACTCTGCGCATCGGGCGCTGCCTCCTCTTCCTTCATTAGCGTCCCCGGTGCCTGCGCTGTTTTTTTTTTGGGGGGGGGGGCATGCGCAGTTGTGCTGCCCTTCGAACTTACAGCACAGGCGCCGGGGACGCTACGGAAGGAAGAGGAGGTGGCACCCGGCGCGCAGAGGCCATGATGGACGGCTGGTCATTTGGCCAACATCGCAATGCGTCGTTTTGGAGAAAAAACGCATCCTACAAAGTTGCCCGCAGGATGCGTTTTTCCTCCATAGACTTGCATTTGCGACGCATTGCGACGTATGGCCACACGTCGCATCCGTCGTGCAACGGATGTGTCGTGATTTTGCGGCCCGTCGTGTCGAAAAAACGTTCAATGTAACGTTTTTTTCGTCCATTGGAACCGCCATTTCCGACCGCGCATGCGCGGCCGGAACTCTGCCCCCTCCTCCCCGGAACTCATAATGGGCAGCGGATGCGTCTGAAAACTGCATCCGCTGCCTACGTTGTGCACTATTTGCAGAACGTACGTCGGGCCGAAGGTTTGTGATGGCCCCGTACCAACGGAAATGTGAAAGAGGCCTAAACACATTTCAGTTTTTAAATGAATCTTTATTATTAAAGGGACCCTCCCCCCCAGGCATTTGTAACTAAAAGAGCCACCTTGTGCAGCAGTAATGCTGCATTCTTTCAAGGTGGCTCTTTTAGTTTGGGTCCCTAGTACTGCTGCAATAATCGCTTTTGAAATTTGTTCCTCATACCGTGAGATCGCCAGGGAGGCAGGTCTTTCCCCCCCAAATCCAGACGCCTCACAGCCGTCAATCATGGCCTCTGCGCGCCGGGCGCTGCCTCCTCTTCCTTCGTTAGCGTCTCAGGCATCTGCGCTGTAAGTTTGAAGGGCAGCGCAACTGTGCATGCCCGGAAAAAAAATGACAGCGCAGGCGCCGGGAACTCTAATGAAGGAAAAGGAGGCGGTGGCTCCCGGAGGCCATTATTGACAGTTGTGAGGCGTCTAGATTCGGGGGTAAAGACCTGCCTCCGGGACATTTTCACGGTATGAGGAACAAATACTCAAAAGCGATTATTGCAGCAGATCAAGGGACCCAAACTAAGAGTCACCTTGTCAGAATGCAGCATTACTGCTGCACAAGGTGGCTCTTTTAGTTACAAACGCCTCAGGCAGTGACAGGTTCCCTTTAAGGGAAAAAAATACAAACCTACAGGACTTTGTGTGAAAAAGTGGTTACCCCCCATTGAAAACATAGACCACAATTAATTTATCACAGAAGATCTTTGAGTTAAAATTCCCTAGCCACACCCAGGTCTGAATACTGCCACATCTGTTCTCAAAAAATCACTTAACCCTTTAGTGACAGAGCCAATTTGGTACTTAATGACCGAGCCAATTTTTACAATTCTGACCGCTGTCACTTTATGAGGTTATAACTCTGGAACGCTTTAACGGATCCCGCTGATTCTGAGATTGTTTTTTCGTGACATATTGTACTTCATGTTAGTGGTAACATTTCTTCGGTATAACTTGCAATTATTTATGTAAAAAAAGGAAATATTGCAAAAATTTTAAAATTTTGCAATTTTCAAACTTTGTATTTTTATGCCCTTAAATCAGAGAGATATGTCACGAAAAATAGTTAATAAATAACATTTCCCACATGTCTACTTTTACATCAGCACAATTTTGGAACCCAAATTTTTTTCTGTTAGGGAGTTATAAGGATTAAAAGTTGACCAGCAATTTCTCATTTTTACAACACCATTTTTTTTTTAGGGACCACATCACATTTGAAGTAATTTTGAGGGGTCTATATGATAGAAAATAACCAAGTGTGACACCATTCTAAAAACTGCACCCCTCAAGGTGCTCAAAACCACATTCAAGAAGTTTATTAACCCTTTACGTGCTTCACAGGAACTGAAGCAATGTGGAAGGAAAAAATGAACATTTAACTTTTTTTTGCAAACATTTTACTGCAGAACCATTTTTTTTTTATTTTCACAAGTGTAAAAACAGAAATTTAACCATAAATTTTGTTGTGCAATTTCTCCTGAATACGCCGATACCCCATATGTGGGGGTAAAGCACTGTTCGGGCGCACCGCAGAGCTTGGAAGAAAAGGAGCGCCGTTTGACTTTTTCAATGCAGAATTGGCTGGAATTGAGATCGGACGCCATGTCCCGTTTGGAGAGCCCCTGATGTGCCTAAACAGTGGAAACCCCCCATAAGTTACACCATTTTGGAAACTAGACACCTTAAGGAACTTATCTAGATGTGTAGTGAGCACTTTGAACCCCCAAGTGTTTCACAGAAGTTTATAACGTAGAGCCGTGAAAATAAAAAAAAACAAATTTTTTCTACAAAAATGATCTTTTTGCCCCAAAATTTTTATTTTCACAAGGGTAACAGGAGAAATTAGACCACAAAAGTTGTTGTGCAATTTCTCCTGAGTATGTCGATACCCAATATGTGGGGGTAAACCACTGTTTGGGTGCACCGCAGAGCTTGGAAGAGAAGGAGTGCCGTTTGACTTTTTCAATGTAGAATTGGCTGGAATTGAGATTGGA
Source organism: Ranitomeya imitator (assembly GCF_032444005.1). Taxonomy (NCBI): domain Eukaryota; kingdom Metazoa; phylum Chordata; class Amphibia; order Anura; family Dendrobatidae; genus Ranitomeya; species Ranitomeya imitator. Next base: position 615,563,285 of record NC_091284.1, read on the forward strand.
TGCCATGTCGCGTTTGGAGAGCCCCTGATGTGGCTAAACAGTGGAAACCCCCCATAAGTGACACCATTTTGGAAACTAGACACCTTAAGGAACTTATCTAGATGTGTAGTGAGCACTTTGAACCCCCTAGTGTTTCACAGAAGTTTATAATGCAGAGTCGTGCATTGGCTGTAACTCTGCCCCCTCCTCCCCAGGACATAGACTGGGCAGCGGATGCATTGAAAAACTGCATCTGCTGCCCACGTTGTGCACAATTTTCACAACGTGCGTCGGTACGTTGGGCTGACGCATTGTGACATGCGCACATCGCGAGCGAGATAGTCACAGGGAAAATGGAGATGGAACCCAGATCAAGGGAATTCAAGATCTGTGAATATATATCATGTAATGTTACACATGTGATCTACTATACAACATGTCCCTGCTCCCTTATATATATGGGAGGAACGTGCACCAAAATATGGACTAAAAATTCGTAATAAAAGTGATGATGGCAGGGAATAATATTTAAAAAATGATTTTTATTATTATATATAGTAACAGCATAAAAATAAAAAGATAAAACAACTGTGTATATGTATGTTTTTTACATTCATATGTATATGCACATATCACACACTATATAAATGCAATATACAATTAGCACATGGCAGGTCAAAAAATTTATATACTCTGGATACCCCAGTGGACTGAATAAAGGGATATATATATAAGTATCAGTACCAAAAAAGAGAGACCATATGTACAAAAAAAGAATACCAGAAACCAATTTTTGTGAAACAAAAAATAAAAATATATAAAAATTATTATATATATATATATATATATATATGTGCGTATAAGAATAAGTCATATATAATATATATAAGTGATGTGTGTCACAAAAGAATAGAGGACTTGTGTAAAAGTACCAGCAATAGGTGCTAAAGAAAAAATCCTTGTGCTATAACTGAATGCAGGGCAGCTTGTCATGCATGCCCAGCTGCACCCACACCGAAAAAAAGTGCTATTTGAACATATGATCCAGTCTGATCTGATGTCACTTACTTATTAGGCTGGGGAAAATGCTTCCAGGACCGCCAATGTGTGATGATATGTACCCCGACGCGCGTTTCGGACCCAAGAAAAGTTCCTTCCTGACGAAGGAGGTCGAGGGTTGCAGGAGCTCCAATGGTGTTGAGGTGGCCGTGTGGTCTTTACAGGCTGTAAGCTTGAAGAGGTGGGTTTTCAGGTTTCTTTTGAAGGATCCAAAAGTAGTGGATAACCGGATGTGTTGGGGCACTAAATTCCAGAGGATGGGTGATATTTGGGAGAAGTCTTGGAGGCGATTGAGTGAGGAGCGAATAAGCGTGGAGGAAAGGAGGAGGTCTTGGGAGGACCGGAGATTACGTGAGGGAAGATATTGAGAGATTAGTGTGGAAATATACGGAGGAGAAAGGTTATGGATGGCTTTGTAGGTCAGTGTTAGTAGTTTAAACTGGATACGCTGGGAAATTGGGAGCCAGTGAAGGGATTTGCAAAGAGGTGAAGCAGGAGTGTAGCGAGGAGTTGGGCAGCAGAGTTAAGGTTGGACTGGAGGGGTGCAAGAGTGTTAGAAGGTAGGCCACAGAGGAGTATGTTGCAGTAGTCGAGGCGGGAGATGATTAGGGCATGCACAAGCATTTTGGTAGAATGTGGGTTGAGGAAAGGATGGATTCTGGAAATATTTTTGAGCTGGAGGCAACAGGAGGTGGCGAGAGCTTGGATGTGTGGTTTGAAGGACAGGGCAGAGTCAAGGGTTACTCCGAGGCAGCGGATTTTGGGGACAGGGGAAAGTGCGATATCATTTATTTTGAGATAGATCAGGTAGGGAAGATATGCGTGATGGAGGAAAGATAATGAGATCAGATTTGTCCACATTGAGCTTGAGGAAGCGAGAGGAGAAGATGGAGGATATGGCCGATAGACACTCTGGGATTCTGGAGAGCAGAGACGTGACATCTGGGCCCGAGAGGTAGATCTGAGTGTCATCAGCATATAGATGGTACTGGAAGCCATAGGACCTTGAGTTGTCCCAGGCCGAGTGTATAGATTGAGAAGAGTAAGGGTCCTAGGACAGAGCCTTGGGGGTTCGCATTAATTGCCATAATGATGCTATATGACCAGATGTTACATGAAGTCACTTTTTATCTTTCACTTAGTACTTTATACATAACATTGTTGTTTTATAATATTATTGTCATGGTGTTTCTTATATTTATGACTTATTTATTACTAATAATGCATTTAATGTGGCACCTCATGTAGACACTTGTACGGTCCTTGTCTTTATACCCGCCCATATGTTCTTCTTAAAGATGACCGCTGTGATGCGCACGCACGCCTTGATCTGGGTTCCGTCTCCATTTTCCCTGTGACTATCTCACTTGCGATGTGCTCATATCCGATGACGTCATTTGGTGAACTTTCACCGACATGCGCACACTTTTCTGACGGTCGTGGGGGAAGAAGGTATTTCCGGTCCAGCAGATCCGGGACGCGTGCACCGCATTAACCAGCAAGTAGGTGGTTTTGTTTCCCCTATATATATTGGTGCAGATGTGACACATGACACTCCCCTTTTGAGAAAGCATCTACGCGAAATGCTCGCCAGGGGGCCAGCAAGGAGACGCAGGGACTGTGCCAGTGATTATGGGTGAGCAAGACTTACTTCATCTAATTACATGTTGTTGGTGTGGGTGATCCACCCATTGATTTCGCCGTTTATATGGATTTATTATGAGTTTTTGTCTTGCTACCCTCTTGGTTATTATGAGTCTTTGCTTATCTCCTTTGCTGTACCAGTGTGTCTCTACACGTATTTTCCTCCTTTCTGCCAATATGTATGGCTTTTATTGATTGTATTGACTCAATAAAAATTCTTATATTTTAGTCATTTTGTGGTGGTCCATGTACTCCAATCCTTCTGGTGTTTCCAATTCTATGGGAGTATTCCATCTATCTACATATATAGTGCATTAATGCATTTATTACGGGAGCGAGAGCGTGGTATGTTGGTTGTGACTCTGCAATTATGTATGTAGTCAGTAGTAGAGTTGGCCATCGCTTCGCAAGACCCCGGATTAATAAACCTGCTCATATGTAGTCTTCAGTATTCATGAGCTCCCTGTAACCCCATCTGTGTAAACTGTGCATAGGCAGAAAGCTGACAATCAGTATTGGAGACAGGGTTATACAGAGCTCAACATTCAGACAATTGGTAGATCTGCAGCAGATATTTTTTTTTATCGAAATTGCAGCTAGTAGCCCAGTAAGTGATATTGCTGGAATCAGGGTCTCAGTCCCACCATCATGCAACTCTCAGATGGAATAACAAAAACCTGATTCCCTTTATAGTACAATGAACATTTTCTTAGCAGTGCTTAAAAACCAAAATATTACAACTTACTCATTACCAAACTCTGCTGATGTCCCACTAGTAGCACCAATTCTCTCTCTAGTTAAAAGGGGTATTCACATCTCCAAGATCTTATCCCCAATTTGTAGTAGGTGCAATAATATTAGCAAATGTCTCCAGTTAGAAATTCTGATAAGCTATGCTGCTTACCCCATGTGCGGGCATTGTACCAGCTTAAAGGGAAGGTGCCACCAGTTTTCTCGTATTTTGTTTTTTTGTGAAATTAAGCTTAAAATAGTAATTAAAATGTATTAATGCAATGTTTGCACTGTTTGCAAACATGTCTATATGAAAAATATTATATATTTTTCTACAAATATACATATTTACCACTAGGGGGAGCATTTTCCGTTTTAGACCTCAAGCAGCTATAGTAAGATTTAGCAGCTCTGCCCCAGGGATATTAGACCACCCAAAAGGGGAGGGAAATGGTGATGTCAGCAGTTACTGCTCCAACAGTAAGAATGAAGAGCAGCATCACAGGGCAGCACCATTTTGTGTGTGACTGCCCTGTGACCTGCTATCACCAGCAGTTACTGCATCAGAGGAGCAGAACACAGTGGGCTCAGCAGCATCTGGACCCAAGAAGAGTGAAGACATGTGGTGTGCATGGAGCAGCATTGGGAGCTGTCTGGGAGCTCCAGCTCTGCAGTGAATAGCCAGGCATTATGGAGGGAGGGGAGAGATGCATTGTATGGATAAGGCCGGGGTCACACTAGACCGCAATACGGACGAGTGCAATGCGATAAAAAAAAATCGCATAGCACTCGTCCCAATGTTAATCTATGGGGCAGCTCCCATCATCCGATATTCTCTCGGCCGTATTCAGGATCCGAGTGAAATCGCAGCATGCTGCGATTGTCAGCGTATCTCGGCCAATGAAAGTCTATGGGGGTGAGAAAAAAATCACACAGCACACGGACCATCAGTGTGACGTGCGAGAAATTCTCAGGCATTGAGCAGGTGACAGGAAAGGCTCAGCCATTATTTGCTCATTTTGCAAGTGTGTGAGAAAATCTCACCATACGGACGACATACGGATGTCACACGGATCATTGGATGCAAGAAAATCGCATCCTCGCACTGCACACGGATCACTGTTTTGGTAACATTTGTGCGATTCTCGTCCATCAAAAACGGACCGTTTTTTTATACGTTGTGTGTGTCCCCGGCCTAAGAGTGACTGATGGGAGAGAAAGAGATGTGAAGTATGATGAGTGAGACACATATGGAGTGTGATGGGGAGATACACATTGAGGCTGTGTGCACACGTTCAGGATTTTTCGCATTTTTTTGCGTTTGTTCGCTATAAAAATGTGATAAAAACAATTTAAAAATGCATACATATGCATCCCATCATTTATAATGCATTCTGCAATTTTTGTGCATATGTTGCGTTTTTTCTGGGGGGAAACGCATCGCAGTAAAAAACGCAACATGTTCTGCGCATGTCGTGTCTCCTCCTTTGATGTGGGCTCCGGCGCTGAGCCCACATCAAAGTCACGACATGTCGGCTGTTTTGTACAGCTGACATGTGCGGCAATAGCGGCAGGTGAAATCGCAATTCACCCGCCGCTATTAACCTGTTAAATGCCGCTGTCAAATGCTGACAGCGGCATTTAACTACCGCTTCCAGCCGCGCGGCCAGAAATGGGCGTATCGTCCACCCCCGTCACATGATCAGGGGTTGGCGATGCGTCAGGATGGTCACCATAGAGGTCCTTGAGACCTCTATAGTTACTGATGCCGGCCTGCTGTGAGCGCCTCCCTGTGGTCGGCGCTCATAGTAAGCCTGTAATTCAGCTACGGAGCAGCAGTCTGATGATCACTGCTATGTAGCTGAGCCGATCGAGTTGTGCCAGCTTCTAGTTTCCCATGGAGGCTATTGATGCATGGCAAATGTAAAAAAAAAATGTTTTTAAAAATATGAAAAAAAAAAATAAAAATTAAAGTTTAAATCACCCCTCTTTTGCCCCATCAAAAATAAAACAATAAAAAAATCAAACCTACACATATTTAGTATCGCCGCGTTCAGAATCGCCCAATCTGTCAATAGAAAAAAACATGACTGACATGTGCCCGCAATAGCAGCAGGTGAGATCGCGATTCAACCGTTCCTCTGTATGTGTTTTCCGTCCGGCGGAAACAGCTGTTTTGACGGATCCTGCAAAAAGCGGATGAAACGTGTGGCCATCCGGCGCTAATACAACTCAATGAGAAAATAACGGATCCGGCGAAAAAAAACTTATCTGGCAGAAAAAAAAGTAAATTGTGGAAAAAAACAGATCTGGCGTGAAAAAACGGATCTGGCGGAAAAAACTGATCTGGCAGAAAAAAAAGGAACTTGTGGGAAAAAAACAGATCCGGCGGAAAAAAACGGATCCGATGGAAAAAAACCTGATCTGGCAGAAAAAAAAGGAAATTGTGGAAAAAAACGGATCCGGCGGGATTTAATGGATCCAGCAGGAAAAAACGGATCCGGCGGGAAAAAACGGATCTGGCGGGAAAAAACGGATCCGGTGGAAAAAACGGATCTGGTGGAAAAAAACGGATTTTCCCATAAACTTGTATTAGCGACAGATCGTGACGGATGGCCACACATCGCGTGGTCGCGTCCGTCGTGCAACGGATCCGTCGTGTTTTGGCGGACCGTCGGCACGAAAAAACGTTCAAGTGAACTTTTTTTGTCCAGCGCGTCTGCCATTTTCTACCGCGCATGCGCTGCCAAAACTCCGCCCCCTCCTTCTAGACTTCAGAATGGGCAGTGGATGTGTTGAAAAACTGCATCCGCTGCCCACGTCGGGCACAAATTTCACAACGTGCGTCGGTACGTCGGCCCGACGCATAGCGACGGACTCGTACCGACGCAAGTGTGAAGGAGGCCTTTGTGAGGGTTGAATTAAAAAAAAACAAAAAAAAAAAACGCGTGGGCGCCCGTGAAATTTTCTGCGCCAGAGGGGGAAAGCCGATGGCCGGGGGCCAATATCTGTAGCCTGCTATGAATATCAGCCCGCAGCTGTCTGTATAGCCTTTACTGGCTATTAAAATAAGGGGACCCCAAAAAAAAAAATTGCGTGGGGTCCCCCTATATTTTATAGCCAGAAAGGCTATGCAGACAGCTGCAGGCTGATATTCATAGCCTAGAGAGGGGCCATGGATATTGCCCCCCCCCCCAGGCTACAAATACCAGTCCGCAGCCGCCCCAGAAATGGCGCATCTGTAAGATGCGCCAATTCCGGCACTTAGCCCCTCTCTTCCCACTCCCGTGTAGCGGTGGGATATGGGGTAATGAAGGGTTAATGTCACCTTGCTATTGTAAGGTGACATTAAGCCGGGTTAATAATGGAGAGGCGTCAATTATGACACCTATCCATTATTAATCCAATACTAAGAAAGGGTTAAAAAAAAACACGCACACATTAGGAAAAAAGTATTTTAATATTCTTCATTTCACCATACTTCAGCGCCTGCAAAAAACGTAAAATAAACCGTATACTACCTGTCCGCCGTAGTCCAATTAATATCGAGTGTCCCACGACGATCTCCCCTATAGAACAGTGACATCGGGTGATGTCACTGCTCTATAGGACCCTCAGTGACACACTGACAGGAGACAATGGCTCCTACAGTGCATCACTGAGAGGTTACCTTAGGATAAGGTCTCACTTTATGGCAATTGCTGCCTGGGAAAATTTGTCATACACCAATGGCATAAAGTGAGACTAGGGACTTTTTTTTTTTTTACAGCGGCAGAGGAATACAGTGGTGGAAGGATACCTTCCTGCTGTCATTGTGTTGTGTTCCTGGAGCCCCTAGAGAGCAGTCGCATTATCTGATGCTGCTGCTCTCCACGGGAGATCATCGTGGGACACTCGTGGATTTCTGCGGACAGGGAGTATATTGGTTGTTTGTTTTTTTAATATTTTTATTACAGATGACACTGGCTTCGGGGAACAAAGTAATGGTGAGTATGAAATCTATGTTTAATGTACTGTATGTCTATATGTATGTAATGTATGAATGTATTGTATGTGGCATGTATGTGGCATGTATGTATGGAGTATTTTTTTTTTTCATTCAACACATTAGCCGGATGATGGGACTATTACTGTCCCATAATTGGCTAATGTGTCAATCACTGTCATTGTAGCAGGCATCGTCCGATGGGACTTGTAGTCCCATCGGACGATGCTTGCATACACGCATAGAGACCCCCCCACGCTGCACAGAGACCCCCCCCACGCCGCACAGAGGCCCCCCACGCCGCACAGAGAGGGAGAGCGACACAGGGGGAGAGTGCAGTTTACCGGAGATCACTGGGACTCTGTGCAAGTGGGGAGGCAGAGACAGAGCAGAGGGAAGCACACGGCAGAGTGTGAGAGCAGAGGATGTCTGCCCAGGACGTGCAGTGCCTGGAGTACAGAGGAGCAGTGAGGGCTTCTTCTCTCCTGTGATAGAGAGTAAGTGGAGCTCGGCAGATAGCACAGGGCTATAATAAAATGGCAGCTAGTCACACCTACAGCAGTGAGTTGTGCAGCCCACAGAGGCGTGCCCAGCTCACTGCTAATGCTGCTGCAATGTTACAGATAGGAGAGAATAGACCGGCTCGGACCCTATGTCCATGGGGTGCCGTAATCTGACACTGATAGTGACGTACTACTGCTGCAAAACCAAGATGTCAGCCCCCAGTGCATTCTTTCTACTCATATCACACGAAATCTGTTTTACATGCATTCAAATCTGGGTTATAACAGCATGTTATGCTACATTACATTGATTAATTAATGATCTACAAACGCGGTACCTTCCCTTTAAGTATCCATGGTTACAACCATTCATCTACTGACAGTTGTTAGTGGTCGTAACCATGGATACCTAAGCTACTGCAATGCCCTGCATATGGGATAAGCAACATAGCTTATCAGAAGAACTATACTACATTTCTAATTGGCATTTGCTATTATTACATCTACTCCATATTGGGATAGGATTTTGTAGATGGAAATCCCTCTTTAATGTCAGACACTAAAAGCCGTCTGCTGAACGATCATTAGCATAAATAAGAAGAAAAAGTGTGGCACTCACCCAATTTTTTCAGCTAAATGTGTGTCCCGTCTTTCACTCCCCGCTCCCCCATTCACATCTGCCTATGCCGAAAAATGTCTGTAACCAACTAAGTGTGAAATAAAGGACACGAATTTAGCTGAAAAAAAACTGGGCGAGTGCCACTTTTTCTTCTTATTTATGCTATATGGATTGTGGACTTCACATGTTGAGCACCACTCACTTCAGCAGCGAGCCCAGGATTGTCCTATCAACATAGGATCACAGTTTCTCATATACAGGTCCTTCTCAAAAAATTAGCATATAGTGTTAAATTTCATTATTTACCATAATGTAATGATTACAATTAAACTTTCATATATTATAGATTCATTATCCACCAACTGAAATTTGTCAGGTCTTTTATTGTTTTAATACTGATGATTTTGGCATACAACTCCTGATAACCCAAAAAACCTGTCTCAATAAATTAGCATATTTCACCCATCCAATCAAATAAAAGTGTTTTTTTAATAACAAACAAAAAAACCATCAAATAATAATGTTCAGTTATGCACTCAATACTTGGTCGGGAATCCTTTGGCAGAAATGACTGCTTCAATGCGGCGTGGCATGGAGGCAATCAGCCTGTGACACTGCTGAGATGTTATGGAGGCCCAGGATGCTTCAATAGCGGCCTTAAGCTCATCCAGAGTGTTGGGTCTTGCGTCTCTCAACTTTCTCTTCACAATATCCCACAGATTCTCTATGGGGTTCAGGTCAGGAGAGTTGGCAGGCCAATTGAGCACAGTAATACCATGGTCAGTAAACCATTTACCAGTGGTTTTGGCACTGTGAGCAGGTGCCAGGTCGTGCTGAAAAATGAAATCTTCATCTCCATAAAGCATTTCAGCCGATGGAAGCATGAAGTGCTCCAAAATCTCCTGATAGCTAGCTGCATTGACCCTGCCCTTGATGAAACACAGTGGACCAACACCAGCAGCTGACATGGCACCCCACACCATCACTGACTGTGGGTACTTGACACTGGACTTCAGGCATTTTGGCATTTCCTTCTCCCCAGTCTTCCTCCAGACTCTGGCACCTTGATTTCCGAATGACCTGCAAAATTTGCTTTCATCAGAAAAAAGTACTTGGGACCACTTAGCAACACTCCAGTGCTGCTTCTCTGTAGCCCAGGTCAGGCGCCTCTGCCGCTGTTTATGGTTCAAAAGTGGCTTTACCTGGGGAATGCGGCACCTGTAGCCCATTTCCTGCACACGCCTGTGCACGGTGGCTCTGGATGTTTCCACACCAGACTCAGTCCACTGCTTCCTCAGGTTCCCCAAGGTCTGGAATCGGTCCTTCTCCACAATCTTCCTCAGGGTCCGGTCTCCTCTTCTCGTTGTACAGCGTTTTCTGCCACATTGTTTCCTTCCAACAGACTTACCATTGAGGTGCCTTGATACAGCACTCTGGGAACAGCCTATTTGTTGAGAAATTTCTTTCTGGGTCTTACCCTCTTGCTTGAGGGTGTCAATGATGGCCTTCTTGACATCTGTCAGGTCGCTAGTCTTACCCATGATGGGGGTTTTGAGTAATGAACCAGGCAGGGAGTTTATAAAAGCCTCAGGTATCTTTTGCATGTGTTTAGAGTTAATTAGTTGATTCAGAAGATTAGGGTAATAGGTCGTTTAGAGAACCTTTTCTTGATATGCTAATTTATTGAGACAGGTTTTTTGGGTTATCAGGAGTTGTATGCCAAAATCATCAGTATTAAAACAATAAAAGACCTGACAAATTTCAGTTGGTGGATAATGAATCTATAATATATGAAAGTTTAATTGTAATTATTACATTATGGTAAATAATGAAATTTAACACTATATGCTAATTTTTTGAGAAGGACCTGTACATGTGAATTGTACAGCTCTCAGTGCCGGTCAAACCCGCTGTCTTCTTGGTGAACGATCATTAGGCCCAACGCTCAAAATACATAAAAAGACTAGGCTGAGTGCTCTTTGGATCTCAGAGCGCTGCTGCCATCTCCTATGGCAGTGTTTTATTGCTGTGCCACACAAAACGATCACGGGCAATTTGTTGGAGGAGAGCCAGGAGGTCCCTGTAAACATGGTCTACTGGTTGACACTGCTGATTTTAGTCCAATTTATGTGGGGTCCTTTAGACACAGGAAACTGCTCCCTGTGTTAGGGGGACTGGTTGGCATTCTTCACTAGCAACAGTCAGTTTACATGGAGCGACCAGCAGCAGATACGACCACAATCATTTAAATACCATAGACTGCCATTATTATCAGCAGTGCGAATTTTGTTTGCCCAGGGTGATGCATCACTGAGAATGTTTTTTTTTTTTTTTGTTCTGCACCAATGATCATTTCACCTGAGGAACGAGCATTTTGCTGGTTTACTGTGCAGGCAGCAGTCCGTTTACATGGCAAGATAATTGTGAGTGGAGCATTTTTAACCATGCTTGATCTTGCAGTGTAGTTTGTTTCGAACACTGACAATTCCAAAACTCATGGGGCTGGGTCAGTTTGTGAAACAAGTCACTATCCCCTGGCTCTCCCGTTACACAACACTCGACACAAGCTGTACATGTTCGTTGAAACCCCAATGACATAATATTAAATCACGTGAGACTTAAAGGGGGTTGTAGCTTCAAGTCCAGTGGCGGCGGCGGTTTCGGCGATAAAGGCGCCTAGTCTGTCGGACCCTGCAGCCAACCAGTGGCTATCTCACTCACGTCCTTTAGACAAAACGGATATTTGGAGGAAGTTAGAGAGCAGCAGCAACTCACTTCTTCTGGAAAAGCGTTTCGTCTGAAGGAAGCAAGAGTGAACCAGCCGCCGAGTGGTTGTAGGCCTCCTGGAAATGCACAAGTCGTAAATATAGACTTATTTTACATGGAGAAAAATGGTGATTGAGCAGGGGCTTGTCCAAGTAGTGGCAACACCTTTAAGCTGAAAATTAACAAAACTGCATGAAATTACAACTCTATCAGACAATCTCCATGAAGAAGAGGGAGAACCCTTTAAAAAAAAAACAAAATGTAAAAATATACATTTAGGAATAAAAAGCAGCAATAAAGGAAAGTAACCACTGACAATAAAAATAACATTTATTATTGATAACCAGACATGGTTTACAGTGATGCCTAAAACAATATGTACATAGTTAAGACAAAAACCCCACCCTTGAAGGAAGCAGCAAGATACATTTATACAATGATTTCTATAAAATTTCAGAACGTGTAAATTCATTTTCTGGGACATTAACTGGAAAAAAAAAGAAGATGAAAAACATAGAATGTTGAATAATACGTCACTGGTGAACCAAAAAGTACAAAACACCCCTAGAACAAGGGAATGGGTACGAGAATTTTCGTTGTCCCAGAAAACCACTTGCGTATAAAACAATCAATGATCACTGATCTCACATTGCACACAATAGTCCAGCAGCATTTACACCCACAATTTGACTTGTTTGGGCAGCAATACATAATGTATCAAGTATCTTTATTACCATGCAGATGTGTGTGAACCTCTGGCCGACCACGATATAGGAGGCTGTCGAGTTCAGGCCAGGAGACCCGGACAGTCCGCGCTCGGTCACAGTTCCACGCACATCTGAACGAGCCCTTAGTCTTAGATCTAGAATCAGGAACATTTCCAGCAGCCAGTAAGCACAGCATTACAATTTTTATAACATTTGTACAAAGTTGGTCAGAAGTGACGTCCCATTAGAAGTCCTGATATGGGATTAAAAACATTACACATTTTCCGTGTTCAGGACATGGTGGATTGAAAACGGGATCACCAGATGCCCAGTGAGTAGTGACTCCTCAGATGCTACACTTTACCTCCTTGGCATGGCACTAAAGAGTGAACCAAGACCAGACTTCAATATTGAAAGGGTTGCATGTTATTTTCCTAAATGGGTCAACTGACGCCAAAGTGCCAGCGATCTTCACAGCAGCCCCTCACACCCCAGCTTCCACTATTCCATAGTAGAATGCCAAGAACCGTTCTAATTCATCAGGTTTTATGGGGGTTTTCCCAATAATCGACTGAAATCAATACTGTGTGGTCACTGATGATCTGTTTAGTTTCCTGCAGTGCGATCAGTGGCCCCAGAGCGACGCCAACATGTGCAGCACCAGACCACCGAGATGATGTATGACCGGCCATTGGCACAAGAGAGCGCGTCAGAAAAGCAGAGCATCGCTGCTGCAGTGTCTGCGGACTGCACACGTGAGTGGAGGTCACTTATTACCATTACAATTCCTACTGGTTCCAGTGATGGTCTACAATGGACCAGTACATGAACTGGAAAATGTGCAAACTAGTGATCGCTGGTCAGTCTAGTACTACAGAGCAGCCCTATAAGGAAGACCATACTCTGTCCCAGCACCTATATGGATGTAGCCAACATATGCTGGAGAAACGCCTTCCTACGGCCAGTATCTTTTACAGCACATAGATCTGCAGTCAGCAGATTTCACAATACAATCTGCACACATTATTACATTGATCTTAGACCTGATGAAGCTGGTGTACTTCCATTCGGACATGGCCTTTCAATAGCTGTATAGTACATTTGCAAACTTTTCCTGGCTTCCATGTAAATGAGCGTTTTAGAAATGCAGCTCTAGCTTTCAGGATTATACGTGGATTTTTACAGTACAAGTCATTAGGTCGATGTAATGTATGCATGTAGTACGGTGAAATCCGGTGACAGATTCCCTTTAAAAGGAATAAGTCATTTATTCTTCATTAATCCGCCCTAATAATCTATGTAATGATGTGCGAGTGTATTAACGATACTTATTCATCACAGTCTTCCTTGATTTCCAGTGCCACTCTGGTCCTCTTTTGGCCCATAGAACCTGAAATCAGACCCTCCAGGTCACACAGGGGTTTGGGTGTGGACCGAAGTCGCCTTCTTAATCTATGTAGTCTTGTTTTGACACTCAGACTAACCTTGGGAAAGTGGTAAAACTGCACATAGTCATTGTGCGAGCCTGGAAAGCTGCAGAGCGGTCATGGTAAGCCGAGAAGGGAGTGATCGGTAAGTATGCCAATACACTTACACAACATTACATGGATCAGGAGGGATTGGGAAATGAACATTTGGATGAGACATCATTAAAATGGTTCGCTATGCATTACATTGTCACAGTGTTTCCATTTACGTTACAAGCAGTGGGCATTGAATCTAGACATGGCTCTCAGTATACACAGAAGCTGCACATCAGTTTTTAATAACAGGTAACAGTGTCAGCCTGATGGGTATTTCTAATGAACCACAAAGCTAAGTACATGCAATTATGGGCATGGTTTACAGGGGTACACATCAATCATTCTGAAATGTGCCGACTCAGCAATTCCTGCCCCTTGCCACCTACGAGGTGGCAGGAGAAAGTAGTGTCTAGCGGTGGTTAGATATAACTGTAAATGCTGGCACCAGGACAAGCCCACGTACAATACTGTAAACTAGCAGCTGGGGTGCACACAGGAACCCTTCAATGCAACATTAAAGTATAACTAACACTATAGCAATGTTTTTCTGCATGACAGAGGCTGTATAAAAAGGTGCTGATCGGTGGGGGGCAGGGTATTGAGACCCTCACAGATCAGTCTAAAGTCAACATCTCCTGCATGAGCAGCCTCATAAGTCTATGGGTCCACAGACAGCGGAGAGTGAATGTACCGACACAGTGACTATTGAGCCCATAGGCCGCTGCGTGTGTCACTCAAGGAGCTGTGGCCATCACAATGGTATTTGGTCTGATCGGTGAGGACTCAGCACCTGGACCCATCCATTAGCAGTGCCTGTCATATTAATATTTTCATATTGTGTCACCTAAACTTTAACCACATTAACCAATAAAAGCAGAAATAAAAGGAGGCATTGCTTTAATAAATAGGGCATTAAGTTAGTGGTTACACACCACCTCTTCACATTCAGGAGGTTAAATGGTCACAGAATCCGGAACATAAACCACTGGAATTGCTAATGTGATGGAGATTTCTCATCCATGGTCTGCTGTGGACTCTGGAGATGTACTAAGGACAAAGCAAGAAGAAACAACAATAATCAGTGGGATTGTACGTCTGCATCATGCCATGTCATGCTGTTGTAGCCTAGACATACCATTCCTATTTAACCTGTTATATTGCCGGTCACTGCTAAGCTTCCAAGTCCCAGAGTGAAGCGCAGGATGCGTTTTGTGAGTTTTATGAAAAGGACGCTCACGTTCTGGAGACTCTGGTTCTAGCAGCCTATGTCCTTTAACATCCAATGCCAAAAAGTCCTTTGAAGAAAAAAAAATAATATAATAAACATAAAGTTCCAGAACTTTAATCAAAGAGCATTATGCAGTATATAATGACTAGAGCTAGGTAGCAAAGAATCTCAATTTACACATCATGCCTGTGAATGACAGCTTGGAGAGAGAGATAAATCATTTTTCACTGTTCAGGAGGCTGACTTGCTAATCTCCTGCTAAGCAGCTCATTCACCAGTGGTTCTCAGCCTGGACGGTCGCATCTTGGCACAATCCAGGTTGAAAACTATTTATCCCCTAGACATGGATTAAGGCGTGGGACAGACAGGTGAGGGACATTGTTGCTTTTATATTTGTTTAATTACAGGAGATGAGGGCTTCGGTGGCATTAGGTGAATATAATTGTGTTTGTTATTTTACATAAAAATGGAAAAGTGTGTTTTGTTTTATTTCTAATAAAGGACTTTACACTTGCTGTATTTTTATTTACCATATAACTATAATCTATAAGACACCTCTCCATTACCAAAATGTGGGCTTGATGTCACCAGACAATACAAAGGTGACATCAACCCCACAAATATGAACCCCACTTGCCACCGCTACAGGGCAAGTGGGAAGAGCCTGGCCAAGTGCCATCTTAAAAAAAAAAAAAAAAAAAAAAAAAAAAAAAAAGCATGGGGGACCCCTCTATTCTTGATAACCAGCCTTGCTGAAGCAGACAGCTGAGGGTTGCAGAGCCCAGCTGTGGGTTTTGACTGGCTGGTTATTAAAAATACAGGGGAACCCACACTGGATTTTTAATTCATTGCGCAGGTGGCAAGTGAGGAATACTCCCATCAGCAGCCCCTGCTGTCTGTTATTAGCGGCAGCAGGTGTAGGCTGATGGGAGTAAATCCCATCAGCTGTTGCCTGCTGTCATTTTCACTTTAATATAACATCATTCTCCCTTGCTCACGCTGATCACTGGCAGATCAGGGGAAAATGATGAGAGCAGTCTTCAGCATCTGGGAACAGCGCTTACTGTACCGCGGCTTCTCAGGCACCAGGACGTGTCCCACAAATGACATCCCCCCCAGTGTGTCATCTGTGTGTGGGACGTTTCATGGCCCATGCTGCCGGTAAAAAAAAACGGACATGTCTAGATGTGGGACATGGTCTGTGTGAACACACAGACACGTGCACAGCAACGTAGATTTCAACGTGCCTACGTGTGCAAGAGTCTCCGGTACATGTGAAAACGGTCATCACTCGTACCAGAAACACGGACATGTGAAAAAGGCCTAAGAGTGATTGATACCCTTCAAAAGGGGGTGTCCTATCAATAATGGTTAAAAATGCTTGTACAAACAACTTTATAATTATAGCCTTAGTAGAAATCCTCTAAGTCTGAGAACCGAAGGATTCATAATTTTATAGTTTAATGCTCGTTGTCTAGATTAAATGACTGCTGCAGTGTAGCAGACATGGTCAAGCATACGCTATGCTTACAACCTCTTTTTAGTAGAGCTTGTAAACACTGATCTATTATGGCCGCATCACTGTAGCACATGTCCTTGTCAACTCTAGTGAACCAGTGATATAACCATGTTGCTGGTCTGAAGTGTAAGTCTTCAGCAGCAATCCATTCCTGGCAAATAGGAAGTTGGGTGGAAGGGGAGTGGTGTACTGTCAAAGAAAATTTTGTCTTTTCATAAACAAAACAAAAAGATTTGATGTGACTACCATCTGCCTTAAAAAAGCATCAAGTCTTCCAGATCTTCTGTGGCTGTAGGCTTGTGCACATCGGTTGTCTCTTCAGGTCATCACAGACAGACCTGATTGAATTCAGTGCTCTCTGGGGCCAGATCACCTTTGTTTTCTTGTTTACAGTGAAGATAGTTCTTAATGGTAATAGCTGTTTATTTATGGTTATGTTGAAGAATACATTTGGAGCCAGTCATACAAATCCTTGATGGTATTATGTGATTTAAGTATCTGCATGTATCTCTCAGCATTGAGGACACCAGTAACCAAATTTTCAAAAATATGTGCTGAAATACAGCCCTAAACAAGCAATGACCCTCCACCATGCTTCATTGTTACCTGTAGATACAGATTTTGGTTTCACTTTCCAGTCCTTTGGCAAACTGCCTTCTGTTACAGCCAAATATTTCACAAATTTGATTCAGTCTAGAGCACCTGCTGCCATTGTTCTGCACCTCAGTTCCTATATTTTCATAGTTTAGTTGCTTGGCCTTGTTTCTATGACAAAGATATGACGACTTGGCCTCAATTCTCCCATGACACCAATTCTAGACACTTTGTGAAGAATAGATGGGTGTTGCTCGGACTCCCCATTTGCTGTCAGTTCTAAGCTGATGGCAGTACTAAACATCTTCCAATTTTGAAAGAAAGCAAACATGATGTGTCATCTACAATGTCCTTGGCTGACCATTGTATCTACGGCGCTGTCCGTTTGTTGGTGCCCACAAAGCTGAGCTATACAGGTAGATACTTATCCATCATACAATACCATCAGGGAGGCATTTGATTGGCTCCAAATTTATTCAGCAGCAGAACAAAGAACCCAATCATACAATGTCATTAAGAACCATCTTTAGTGTGAAGAACAAGGAGTCCTAAGAGGGATGTTATGGTCCCCCACAGAGCCCCGATCTCAACATTGTCTGGATTACATGAAGACAGAAGGATTTGCAGAAGCCTATATCCGCAGAAGATCTGTGGTTGGTTCTCCAAGATGTTTGGAACAACCTCCCTGCCGAGTTCCTTCAAAAACAGTATTCAAGTATTTCTGGATGAATTGATGCTTTAAAATTGTTTTGAAGGCAAAGGTTGTTCACGCCAAATAGATTTCTCCTCTGTCCATCACTTTATTGTTATCAGTTAAAGGGAGGGTGCCGTGATTTTAGTTTTTGTATTAATAATTATTGATTATATAATCAATTATTTTTAATACAAAAGTAAATGTACTACTTTAATACTTTTTTATTTATTCATTTTTACTTTTGCCACTGGAGGCCGCCATTTTCATTAGTGTGGGTGTAAGTGTCTGGGCACGACACTTGCACACCTCACTTACGGCAGCCATGGGCATAGGAGCCAACAGTCGGGCTCCGACCGCTTCTCCTGCCTCTCAGCTGTGACTTGGGCACGCCCCCTGGGCTGCTACGTCACAGCTGTGAGAGGAGATCGCGGCCATTTTGTTTTTTTCCTCTGTCGATCATAGCAGGAGCTGCCAGGGAGAAGCTGCTGCTGGGAAGCGAGGTTCGGGGTGAGTATCTGCAGCCAGGAGCTGTGATTGCAGCCTGTACTTAGTATTACAGCACAGGCTGCAATCACTGCTCACTGCCGTTCAGAGCAGAGCAGGGAGATCGTCACACTGCTCTGCCCTGAACATGACTCAGCACTTCCTGGAAGAGGACTGAAGGTAAGTACAGGGTTTTTATTTTCTTATGCATCTACCACTGCCACCAGCCCCTATATGCCACTGCTACTAGCCCCTATATACCACTGCTACTAGCCCCTATATACCACTGCTACCAGCCCCTATATACCACTGCTACCTGTCCCTATATACCACTGTTACCTGCTCCTATATACCACTGCTACCTGCCCCTATATACCACTGCTACCTGCCCTTATATACCACTGCTACCAGCCCTTATATACCACTGCTACCTGCCCCTATATACCACTGCTACCTGCCCCTATATAGCACTGCTTCCAGCCCCTATATACCACTGCTACCTGCCCCTATATACCACTGCTACCAGCCCCTATATACCACTGCTACCTGCCCCTATATACCACTGCTACCTGCTCCTATATACCACTGCTACCTGCCCCTATATACCACTGCTACCTGCCCCTATATACCACTGCTACCTGCTCCTATATACCACTGCTACCAGCCCCTATATACCACCTACCACTGCTACCAGCCCCAATATACCACCTACCACTGCTACCTGCCTCTGTATACCACTGCTACCTGCCTCTGTATACCACCTACCACTGCTGCCTGCCTCTATATACCATCTACTACTGCTGCCTGCCTCTGTATACCACCGCTACCTGCCTCTGTATGCCACCTAACACTGCTGCCTGCCTCTATATACCATCTACCACTGCTGCCTGCCTCTGTATAGCACCGCTACCTGCCTCTGTATAGCACCGCTACTTGCCTCTGTATAGCACCGCCACCTGCCTCTGTATACCACCTACCACTGCTGCCTGCCTCTGTATAGCACCGCTACCTGCCTCTGTATAGCACCGCTACCTGCCTCTGTATAGCACCGCTACCTGCCTCTGTATAGCACCTACCACTGCTACCTGCCTCTGTATAGCACTGCTACCTGCCTCTGTATACCACCTACCACTGCTGCCTGCCTCTATATACCATCTACCACTGCTGCCTGCCTCTATATACCATCTACCACTGCTACCTCTGTCCTGTGTAGCTAATCTAGTCCTGTGTAGCTAATCCTGTCCTGTGTACAGTATCACACAAGATAGGATTAGATACACGGTGCAGCACAGTATCACACAGGACAGGATTAGATACACGGCTCAGCAGTCAGTATCTAATCCTCTCCTATGCACTCCTCTCCCCCCTGCGTGTCTTTCCCCATTGTGGATTATTATTTTTGTTGTGGGAGATGAGGGAGTCGAGGATTATGCGTTCGGTATGGTATAAAAAAGATTAATAAAGGACTTTATTCTGGCCGAGTCTTTATTTACAATACATGTGAGATCTATGTGGCGGCATTATGGGTGATCTATATGGCGGTATTATGTGAGAAGCATATGGTGGTATGTGAGAACACTGGCGGTATTATGTGTGATCTATATGGCGGTATTATGTGAGAACACTATGGCAGTATTATCTTCAGAAAGTGGACCCATTCTATAGTGGTTCTGGTTGAGCACCTGCACGCGGGTCTGGGGTAATAGAGGGGACAGCGTGACCTCCAGTAAGGTGCAGTCAGGGGAAGGCTGGTGAGGCAGCTGAAGAGAGGGGTCTCATTTTTATCGTTACTATATGGCTACATTTCCTTCCCAGCGTCACCCCGTACTTCGCCTGTCGCCTCGCTTTCACACATCGCCAGGACAGGATGGAGAAGACAGGATCTGAGGAGGGGAATGGGGTCTGCATGCAATGTCTGGATCAGAACAGGCCATCAATCCGCAGAAATGTTTCCTGGATTTCTGTGGAGCAGATGGTCCATCCATGTGTATAAAAGACAGCGCTCTATGTACAATCCCTGGCTGCTCCGCGCACCAAACAGGGGGCCCCTATAGACCAGCACACTGCTCTCCTGAAATACTCTGTGCTGCTGTCACCCTGCTCGCTCCACCACATATCTCCCAGAATCCTTGCTGCCTGCCATCCTCAGTGACTGTCTACTTGTCAGTATAAGGCTGCCTTCACACTATCAGTATTTGGTCAGTATTTTACCTCAGTATTTGTAAGCCAAAACCAGGAGTGGGTGATAAATACAGAAGTGGTGCATATGTTTCTATTATACTTTTCCTCTATTTGCCCCACTCCTGGTTTTGGCTTACAAATACTGAGGTAAAATACTGACCATACTCTGCAGTCACCAACAAAATGGCTGCTCACTGTGTTCCTGAATATCATCCTCTCTAATCCCTTAGCAAACACCCAGAAGGGGAGGAGAGGAGACATCACACACGTCAGCAGACTCCGCCCATAATTACTGCAGTGCAGTAATGTGAGCTAGTTATACACTAGGTTTTTCTGAAATTTCAGCAGCTGCTCCCCCTAGTGTTTAAAAGTGGAAATGCCAAAACTTTTCAAATTATTTTTCATATTTTACTAAATTATAAACAAATGATAATATTTTTTAAGAAAATGTAATCATTAATTCTTTACATTTTTACAATTTCTGAAAAACAAATTTTTTGATGGCACCTTCCCTTTAACAAAAACAGGATTTTTGGTTGCTTACCGTAAAATCTGTTTCTTGGAGCCTCCATTGGGGGACACAGGAACCATGGGTGTATGCTGCTGCCACTAGGAGGCTGACACTATGCAAATAAAAAAGTTAGCTCCTCCTCTGCAGTGTACACCCCACCGACTGGCATTATACTCTTCAGTTAGTGAGAAAGCAGTAGGAGATAATGAAACAAGGTTGAAAAACCATAAACACAAACTTGAGAACTGTAACGTGAGAACAGTCATAGAACAGATAACAGAAAACATTGGGAGGGAGCTGTGTCCCCCAATGGAGGCTTCAAGAAACAGATTTTACGGTACGCAACCAAAAATCCTGTTTTCTTTATCGCCTCTCATTGGGGGACACAGGAACCATGGGACGTCCCAAAGCAGTCCCAAGGGCGGGAAAAACAGACTTCCATCAGGTCAGAGGACTCACCACTGCCGCCTGCAGGATCCTTCTGCCTAGGCTGGCGTCCGCCGATGCATAGGTATGGACCTTGTAAAATTTGGCGAACGTGTGGATGGAAGACCAAGTTGCCGCTTTGCAAAGCTGTAGGGCGGAAGCCCTGTGGTGCACCGCCCAGGAGGCGCCGACTGCCCGGGTAGAGTGAGCCTTAATCCCAGGAGGGGGCACTCTGTTCTTGACCCGGTAAGCCTCCAAAATTGCCATTCTGATCCATCGAGCAATAGTCGCTTTAGAAGCCGGCTGGCCTCTGCGCGTGCCATCAGGAATGACGAAAAAGGAATCAGTCTTCCGGAAAGAGGACGTTCTGTCCAGATAAATCCTCACTGCCCTGACGAGGTCTAGCTTGTTCAACGATCGCTCCAGAGGATGAGTCGGAGCCGGACAAAAGGAAGGTAGAACGATGTCCTCGTTGAGGTGGAAGGTGGAAACCACCTTAGGAAGAAAAGAAGGTGGGGGTCGGAAGACCACCTTGTCCTGGTGAATGACCAAAAACGGAGGGCGGCAAGACAGTGCCGCCAGCTCGGAAACGCGGCGAATGGACGTGATGGCCACAAGAAAAGCCACCTTCCAAGATAAAACTGATAAACGAATCTCCCTAAGAGGTTCAAAGGGAGAAACCTTTAAAACGTCCAGTACCAGGTTTAGGTTCCATGCCTCCACAGGGGCCCTGTACGGCGGGACGGCATGGGCTACCCCCTGAAAGAAGGTCCTAACCTGTGGCCGAGAGGCCAAGGTCTTCTGAAAGAGGATGGAAAGCGCCGAGACCTGACCCTTCAGGGAACTAAGAGCCAGGCCCGAATCCAGCCCTGCCTGAAGGAAGGCCAAAAGAGAAGGCAGGGAAAAAACCATAGGCGGAACGCGGTTGGACTCGCACCAACGGAAGTAGGCCTTCCAGGTGCGGTAGTAGATCCTGGAAGAAGAAGGCTTCCGAGCCTGAATCATGGTGTGAATCACCCGGTCCGAAAGGCCGGACGCTCTTAGAACCGCGGTCTCAACAGCCACGCCGTTAAACTGAGCGACCGAGAATTCGGGTGGCAGATCGGACCCTGGGACAGCAGATCGGGCCTGTCTGGAAGGCGCCAGGGAGCGTCCGCGAGAAGGTTGACGAGCTCCGCGAACCAAGCTCTCCTGGGCCAATCCGGGACGATCAGAATGACCGGCACCCCTTCCGCTTTGATCTTCTTCAAAAGTTTGGGAAGTAATGGAAGGTGTGGGAACAGGTAGGGCAGCTCGAACTGTGACCAGGGAATGGCCAGAGCATCGACGCCCACTGCGAGAGGATCGCGGGACCTGGAGACGAACTGCGGAACCTTCCTGTTGATTCGAGACGCCGTGAGATCCACATCCGGAGTTCCCCATCGAAGACAAATCTGATGGAAGACCTCCGGATGCAAGGACCATTCCCCTGCCGCGAGACCCTCGCGGCTGAGGAAGTCTGCGGCCCAGTTTTCCACGCCGGGGATATGCACCGCGGATATCACCGGAACCGTTGCCTCTGCCCAAAGGAGGATCTTGGATACCTCGGCAAGGGCCAAGGAGCTCCGAGTCCCCCCCTGATGGTTGACATATGCCACAGCCGTGGCGTTGTCCGTCTGGACCCGGACTGGAAGGCCCCTGAGGATCCTTTCCCAATGGCGGAGGGACAGAAAGATGGCCCGAATTTCGAGGACGTTGATCGGCAGAGAAGACTCCTGCGGCGACCAACGGCCCTGAACCGTCAGGTGGCGAAAAACCGCACCCCAGCCGATCAGGCTGGCGTCCGTTGTCACCACCTGCCAGTGAACCGGAAGGAAGGACCTGCCCTGGGAGATGAGAGGTGACGTCAGCCACCAGTTGAGAGACCGCTTGACCCGAAAGGAGAGTCTGATCGGCCGATCCAGGGAGAAGACCGACCTGTCCCACTGAGACAGAATGGCTTGCTGAAGGGGGTCGAGAATGGAATTGTGCGAAGGGAATCGCTTCCAAGGTAGCTACCATCCTCCCCAGAACCTTCATGGCCGATCGGAGGGAGGGAGGCCGAGGACCCTGGAGCAAGCGTATGTCCCGACAAAGGGTGGATCTCTTGTCCTTGGGAAGGAAGACTCTGGACTGATGAGTGTCGAAAAGCATGCCCAGAAAGATGATGCGCTGAGAAGGAATAAGGCAGGACTTCTTCCGGTTGACCAGCCGCCCGAAACGGGATAACGTGTCGAGAACTATGGACAGGCTTTCGTGGGCCTGAGCAAAGGACGGAGCCTTGAGGAGGATGTCGTCGAGGTATGGAAACAGGACCAAGCCTCTGACTCTCAAGATGGCCATCAGTGCCGCCATGATTTTCGTGAACACCCTTGGCGCGGTTGCGAGGCCGAACGGCAGGGCGACGAACTGAAAATGATCTTGTTGCACTGCGAAGCGCAGGAAACGGTGATGTCCGGGAAATATCGGAACATGTAGGTAGGCGTCCTGGATATCTATAGAGCATAGAAATTCCTGAGCCTCCATGGAAGCAATTACTGAACGAAGGGATTCCATCCTGAAGTGTCTCAGGTGAACCCTCCTGTTCAGCAATTTGAGGTCCAGAATGGGACGAACCTTGCCGTCTTTTTTCGGTACCACAAAAAGGTTCGAGTAGAAGCCCGTGTACCGTTCCTTTTCTGGGACGGGAACGATTACCCCGGATTTGAGCAGAGAAGCGATGGCTGCGAAGAAGCCCGGAACCAGAGCGGGATCTTTTGGAGGACAGGATTGGAAGAAACGATCCCTGGGTCGGGAGGCGAACTCTATCTTGTATCCCGAGGATACAACTTCCCTGACCCATGCATCCTCCACTGCGGAAATCCAGACGTCCCTGAAACGGAGAAGACGGCCCCCCAACCTGGGAGTTGGGCTGGAGTCTTGCCAAGAGTCATGCGGAGGTGGATCTTCCAGTCCTGGGCCTGGACGATCTACCCTGGGAAAAGCGAGGACGCCAGGACGGAGTGGGCCTGAAGGACACCGCCTTCCTCTCTTGACGTGCCTGTGGCCTCTGTTGCTGCTGGGAAAAGGAGTTCGACACAGCGAAGCGACGAAAAGGCCGAAAAGAGCGAAACTGTCGTCTAGGAGGAGGGCGACGAGGTTTAGCCTGGGGGAGAAGAGAACTTGTACCCCCGGTGGCGTCCTTAATGATTTGGTCCAGCTGGGAACCAAAGAGACGAGAGCCCTGGAAGGGCAGACTAGTGAGGGACTTTTTGGAGGACAAGTCCGCCTGCCAGGCCTTGAGCCAAACGGTCCGGCGGATGGCAACGGCATTGCTGGAAGCCTGAGCTGCACAAGACGCGACATCCAGGGAGGCGGAAACCAGGTATTCACCAGCGTGGGAAATCTGGTTGGCAAGTTCCGCCAATTGCGCAGGAGGTGCCCCGTCAAGGATACCTCGCCGTAGATCCTTGGCCCATTTTGAGATGGATTTTGAAGCCCAGGTGGAAGCAAAGGCTGGGCATAGCGCTGCTGAAGCCGCTTCAAAGGCAGATTTCGCGAAGGATTCTATAACTGTCGTTAGAATCCTTCAGAGACGCTCCGCCGGACAGTGGAAGCACCGTGTTGGTGGACAGCCTGGAAACAGGGGGATCCACCGAGGGAGAGACCGTCCAATTGGCGGTAAGTTCTGGTGAAAACGGATATAACACCCCCAGGCGTTTTCCCCTCTGAAAACGTCTGGTTGGATTCTCTCTCTCTCTGGACAAGATTTCCTCGAATTCCGGATGAGGAGCGAAAAATTTAGAAGGTGGTTTGGCCCGTCTAAACGAAACCGCCTGATCTGCGAGTTCCGTAGAGGGATCCTTGATGCCACAGGTTTGGTTTATTGCCCCAATAAGGTTCTGGACTGTCTCACTCATGGTGGCGATTTGGTTAGGATCCAGCTCCGAAATATCCTCCGAGGGCGCATCAGATAATGCCTCGCCTGACTCCGGGGAGGAGGATCGGTGGGACACCAACCGCAGGGGAGGGCCGAGCGGCGAGATGGAGCGCGAAGAGGACTCAGACCGACGTTCCTGTCTGGACCTTTTGTGGCTTATCAAGGAGGGCTCGGGCGGCGGTTCCTGCGACCCGCTGGCCACTGCAGGGGTCTGCAGGGGTAACCGATCCAGCGCGGACACTAGGGTTTGAGATACCCGTGTTAATCGGCCACCGATTGTGACAGAGAGGCGGCCCAGCCTGGGATGGGGGGGATCACTCTCGGGCGGAACAGCCGGGGGATCCTGGGCGGTGGGAACAATTGGGTTGCTGCAGGACTGACACAGCGGGGAGGACTGACCTGAGGGAAGTTTGCTGTTACAGGACGAACATGCAAAGTACGTGACTAAGGCAGTAGATGAAGAAGAAGTAGGGGGGCGAGAGCGGCCCCCTTTAGAGGTAGACATTTTGAGGGACCCTGAAGATGCCAGTGGGTTAGGGGACAGTGGGCAGAGGGGGGTGTCAGTCTGCAGTGCAGCTACTCACGGACCCGGTCCTGGGAGATGTCCCACTTGTCGATGAAGTGCCCTGAGGAGCTGAATTCAGCGCAGATAGAGCTGCCCACAGAGGATGCGTACGAAGGTGCGGGTGCGCTTGCGAGGGCTGGTGCTGCTGCCGGTACAAAGCGGTGCTCACACCAGACGAGTGTCCCAGGAGGAAGGGGGCGGAGCCAGAGGCAGGGGCACCGGTAGGAAGGGCACAGTAAGTCGGGCGGGAAAAAGCCCGCCCGCAGAGCCGGAAGTGAGGGGCCCGAAAACCGGAAGTAGGCCCCGACAGAAGCCGGGGCCTAAATTAGGGGCCGGCGGCCGAGGAAAGGAGCCAAGGCGCCGGAATAGAGCGCCCTAAGAGACAGCTAGCGGCGCGGTCGCCCACCAGGCTGCGCCGCTGAGGGGCGCCCAGAGAAAGACCTCCTGCGGCGCCGGGCAGAGCGCCGCAGGGAGAAGCAGCGCGACAGCCTGCAGGGCTGCCGCGCTGTGGATGGTGCCCCATGAAGAGCCGCAGCACCGAGTGGTGCGCCGCTGGGGGGAACGTATGGCAGCCCAACGTGCAGGCATACAGAAGAACGGCGCAGCAGCCTGTAAGGGCCCAGCGCCGGAAAGAAGGCAGAGGGCCCCCGTATCTGAATTGGGGGAAGAGGTGCTGTGGGGGAAGAAAGCGCACCTATGAATGTCGCAGCGCGACAACAATCCCGGCCGCGTCACTGTATGGACGCATCATGGTGTTGACAGGTATGAAAGGAGGCTGGGAGCCCCTAACAAGACCCCCCCCCTATAAAAGATGTGGGATGGGACTGGGGAAAATACTCACCTAAAACATCCCACGCCGAAACTAACCTGACAGGAAGGGTATGAGACGTCCAGGGAGCTGATGGACGTCCTCGTCTCCGCAACCGACAGGCTCTGGTGGGCGAGTGGGTGGGGGACGGAGCCAGGACCGGACTTCTGAGCACGCTTGTGTGCTAGGATCTTGGTCCTGGAGAGGGATCTATGAGGATACGGGGTGGCAGTACACGCCGTACTCATAGTCCGCTTGTGGGACTACAGGTGTGACTGCTCACCCTGTATCCCTCCGGAAAAACCTGAAAAGAAACGACGCACATTGAGGTAGATAAGGGTCTAATGAAAGACCCGTGTCCACCTCCTACTGACACTAAGCTAAACTGAAGAGTATAATGCCAGTCGGTGGGGTGTACACTGCAGAGGAGGAGCTAACTTTTTTATTTGCATAGTGTCAGCCTCCTAGTGGCAGCAGCATACACCCATGGTTCCTGTGTCCCTCAATGAGAGGCGATAAAGAAATTCAAACTATTAATACTTCTATTTTTGCAAACGTTTTAGGTAGGAGAAAAATGCTGCAAAGTACTGTAGATTTCTTACTCCATTTACGTTCACTAGATCTGTGTAAAATGCTTGTTGTCAACAGTTCAGTTGTGGTCTGCAAGGATAGACTCAAAAGTCCTGCTGGTGCCCACCTAATGAATGCAATGACTTTAAATATTGACATGCCTACCTTTGTTTTCAGAAGCCGTGACCCATTCTGATTTTCATATACCTGTGTATCAATTTCTTTGTAGACTCCATCTGTGCTAATACCATCCATGATACTGGATCCACATGTCTGTGTTGTGTAACCACTGTCTACCTTTATGTTAACACATAAAAAGAGTAGTAAGAATACAGGTTAAAAATCAATATACATTGCTTCTCACAGTAAATCACAGATTTGCCTAACTACACGGTAGCATCTCACTACCGAGGATTCTCAGAGCGGATGATGAACTGGTTTCCTAGATCCTTGATGAAATGTATCTGGACTTCGCACCACTACTCATCTAATAACAACAGCAAAGAACAAGCAGCGGGTGTTATGGGAAACCGTCGGCATCCAAATAAGCACCCATCAATATCCATAGTCTAACCAAAACCTAAGACAAAATGAACATACCGTACTTCTTTACTTTCAGCAGAGTGTAAGTAAAAGCTAGTTAAGTATACTGTGGCATGTAAAAGTTTGGGCACCGCTGATCAAAATGACTTATTGTAAAACAGTTAAGCAAGTTGAAGATGAAACGATCTCTAAAAGGCCCAAAGTTAAAAATGACATTTCCTTTATATTTTAGCCCCCCACCCACCCAAAAAAAGGGTCTTTTACATTTTAAAAATTACAAAACGGAAAATGTTCTGATACAAAAGTTTGGGCACCTTGCATTAATACCAATTAGCAACCCCTTTTGAAATGATCACAGCTTGTACACGCCTTTTGTAGCCAGACAGTGTTTTAATTCTTGTTTGAGGGATTTTCATTCCTTCAGCCTTGGAAAATTCTTCCAGTTCTATGAGATTCCTGGGTCGTCTTATATGCACTGCTATTTTGAGGTTTAGCCACAGATTTTCAATCATGTTCAGCTCAGGGGACTGTGAGGGCCATTGCAAAACTTTCAGCTTGTGTCTTTTGAGGTAGTCCATTGTGAATTTGAACCAAAAAACCCAATCACAAATAATCCAGAATCTCAGAAAAGTATATAAACCAAAACAAAAAACAGAGATCCCTAAAAAATAACTTTTAATAGTATCATTAAAAAGACTATCCAAGATTTTATAAAACAGTATTAAATGTACCTAGTGGACCCTAGACCGAACTACAATGAGTCCTACCTGGCAGTGGAGGTTGGCACCCTACTTTTCTGCGGTTGGCGCCCCCACTCCTCGACGACTAGCCCTTTAAAGCCCTATTAAAGACCTATAATAAGGAAAAGGCTAAATAGACCTGTTATCAACACCTAGACTAGTACCCTGCCTGCCAGTGGAGGTTGGCACCCTAATTTACTGCGGTAGGCGCCCCCACTCAACGGCGGCTAGCCCTAGGGTCCCTAATAATCCCTAAAAATCGGGATAGACAAAGAGATATTGTCCCACAAACACCACCGATACCCGTAGAAAAAAAGAAGAGAGAAAAAAGCAGAGAAAATAATATAATAAAGCCCAAAAAAATAAATAATCTCAAAAACAACAAAAAAGAATATCACTATATTCAATAGATGTAACACAGAGGGTAAGCCAAAACTGCTATGATGAAAGCAATATATTTCCTCCAGATAAATATCGATATAGGCCAGATACGGGTATACTGGGTGCAATGATATTAATGTCCACAGACAACCCAGCACTTAAATGAAATCCACTTTTGTGACACTACATAATATATCAGATGTTCAATATAAAATCACAAGTAGTGTGTGTCCATAAATATGGCACCACCACAATGACAAAGAGTGGACAAAAGGACGATACAAAAGACAGCCTCTGGGAACACAGTCACCACTTAATAATAGAGTGGCGAAGGCTCATCAGAATGTAAAACATGAGCCGCAACAGTACCTTCATCTTGTGCATGAATCTATCACCCCTGATGAACCCCCGCCATTCCCTATGGGGGGGAAACGCGTCGGGCATTGTATGGGGACCATTTGACAGATGCTGGTGATGTCAAACTAGATGTAACCGCTCTGTATTTTGTGGCAGCAACTGGATCCTAATCATGAGAAAACAACAAATAGATGAGTATATTGGTGATGCTTGATCAAGATTGTCTATTTTTGCATCAATAGGACGATTGTGTCCTTGTAGTCTCATGTTTTACATTCTGATGAGCCTTCGCCACTCTATTATTAAGTGGTGACTGTGTTCCCAGAGGCTGTCTTTTGTATCGTCCTTTTGTCCACTCTTTGTCATTGTGGTGGCGCCATATTTATGGACACACACTACTTGTGATTTTATATTGAACATCTGATATATTATGTAGTGTCACAAAAGTGGATTTCATTTAAGTGCTGGGTTGTCTGTGGACATTAATATCATTGCACCCAGTATACCCGTTTCTGGCCTATATCGATATTTATCTGGAGGAAATATATTGCTTTCATCATAGCAGTTTTGGCTTACCCTCTATGTTACATCTATTGAATATAGTGATATTCTTTTTTGTTGTTTTTGAGATTATTTATTTTTTTGGGCTTTATTATATTATTTTCTCTGCTTTTTTCTCTCTTCTTTTTTTCTACGGGTATCGGTGGTGTTTGTGGGACAATATCTCTTTGTCTATCCCGATTTTTAGGGACCCTAGGGCTAGCCGCCGTTGAGTGGGGGCGCCTACCGCAGTAAATTAGGGTGCCAACCTCCACTGGCAGGCAGGGTACTAGTCTAGGTGTTGATAACAGGTCTATTTAGCCTTTTCCTTATTATAGGTCTTTAATAGGGCTTTAAAGGGCTAGTCGTCGAGGAGTGGGGGCGCCAACCGCAGAAAAGTAGGGTGCCAACCTCCACTGCCAGGTAGGACTCATTGTAGTTCGGTCTAGGGTCCACTAGGTACATTTAATACTGTTTTATAAAATCTTGGATAAATATAGTCTTTTTAATGATACTATTAAAAGTTATTTTTTAGGGATCTCTGTTTTTTGTTTTGGTTTATATCCATTGTGAATTTGACATGTGTTTAGGATCATTATACATTTGTAGAAGTCATCTTCTTTTCACCTTCAGCTTTTTTTTTTTTTTTTACAGATGGTGTTATGTTTGCATCAAGAATTTGTTGAAATTTCATTGAATTCATTCTTCCGCGCTACCCGTAAATGTTCCCCATGCCATTGGCTGCAACCCAACCACAAAGCATTTTTTATCCACCCCAATGATTAATGATTGGTGAGATTCTTTACCTGTAATTGTGCCTTTTTTTTTTTCTACACATACCTTTGATCATTGTGGCCAAAAAGTTCTATTTTAACCACATCGCTCATTGTTTCCAAAATGCATCTGGCTTGTTTAGATGTTCTTTTGCATAATTCTCTCCTGCGTCTTCATCATAAAATTCAGAGTCACGTTTTGTCCTAATGACTCTTCCATGAAGGCCACATTTGTGCAGGTGTCTCTGAACAGGAGAACAAGGACCACAACTCCAGATTCTGCTACATCTTTCTGAAGGTCTTTTGCAGGGGTTCTGATTTACTTCTCTAGCAATCCTACGTGCAGCTCTCACTGAAATTTAGCTTAGTCTTCGGGACATTATCTTGACCTCCACTGTTCTTGTTAACTGCCATTTCTTATTTAAATTTAGAAATTAGGAAAGAGCAACTTGAAAACTCTTTGCTATCTTCTTATAGCCTTATCCTGCTTTGTGGCCCTCCACCATTTTCATATTGGTAGGCAGCTGCTTAGAAGACCCCATAGCTCTTCTGTTTTGGGCACAACGTTAGAGGAGGCTGGGTTTTTATGAAGCTGGGAAATTTTGCATCACCTGGCCTTTACTAAAGATGACAGTGAACAAACTATAACCCCAACAGGCTAATTAAGGTCTGAAACCTTGGTCAATGTTATCTGAGCACACAAATCTCCAAGGGTGACCAAAATTTGCATTGGCCCATTTTCCTTTTTGTAATTTTTAAAGTGTAAAAAGATGACAATTTTTTTTGCTGTTGCCTAAAATACAAAGGAAATGTGTCTCTTCCCTTTAGGCCTTTTAGCGATCACTTTATTTTCAACTTGCTTAACTGTTGACAACAGTAATTTTGACCAGGGGTGCCTAAACTATTACATGCCACTGTAGCTTCCCATTTGCTGTATGTCCATGTTTGGGACCCGGACCTGCTCGGCCCTTATTCACATTGGCGTCATGGTAAGGTTTTAAGATTAGAGGTTAGCACCATCCTGACTTAGGCACGCCTTAACGCTGGTGGGATGGCTTTGACTTTTTTTTTTCCCCCCTTCATCAAAATCCGTGTTTATGAAATACCCTGTTACTTAAATGCCCTTTTGCATCTCCTTACAGCAGGGTATATGTTCATTTTGTCTGTCTTATGTTTTGACTGTTCCATGGCCAGTGTGAACACACTCCTATTTTGCTACCAACTCATACTCCAGTTCATTTATTCCTGTTTAGTTCCATAGTCTAACAAGCTTGAACTGTGGAACAAAAAGTTGTAATCTGACCAAGGTCCTCAAGCACTAATAAAATGTATATATGATGATTTTGCATTGAAATATAGGAGGTACGGTTTGCGATTAAAGAAGAAAAAAAAATTGTTTTAACGCCAAGCCAGAAGTGGTGACATGCTGATTGGGGCAAGAATTGTATTACAGAGAACCCCAGGCAGGGTCGTTAAAAACATTCGCATACATGTCCCGTGCATGGAGATCATTACCTGAATGCTGCTGTCACAAGGGATCACACTACTCTCGGCTAAAGGAGACATGCACATGTGAGACATCTCTACACTAAACGTGTTCCCAGTCATGAAACTGGTCATTGGAGTGTTATCATTCCCAGCTGCGTCCTTAACCCAAATCTGATCGTCTTCACTCTCCGCAGAATCCCCCATTTCCACAGTATCATTGTCCTTCAGTTCATGGGTAGCTTGCTCCGTCGCCTGCTGTGTGCATGGCTTAGGAGGGATGCCATCTACGGGGTGCGTGATGTGAGCGTCCGGAGAGAACGTGTCCATGTTATGTAGCTGTAACACAATACTGCCTCCCGGTAAGGACAGGCTTGCAGGGGGAGAGTTCTCCTTCTCCTCGTCTAAACGTTCAATGGTGAGGGGGATCTGAAAAGTCCGATACTGCACGCTGTCTCTGCAGGACGTCGCTTCAACCCGAAATACATTCTTGATGGGAGAGCAGCCTTCAATTAAAGGACTTGCTGCGCACGAGTTACCCATGGACTGGGAAGCAGAAAGCGTCTCTGGTGAAGGGAAAGACAGCTTCTTCTGTTCTGCAAGTACAGATTTACAGGTTATTGGCCAGTGCCCAGAAAATAACACCCACAGAACAAAATATGCTGCGACAGACTACAATTTGTCATTGTCTGCTGCGCTGATTAGGTTATTACTGGAGTGTAAAACGACAGGTTTTAGGTCTTTAAAAGGTAATCTGTTACCAGGTTTTTGCTATACCATCTTAGAACAACATGACATAGGGGCAGATACCTTGATTCCAGTGATGTATCACTTACTGAGCTGCTTGCTGCAGATTTTATAAAATCAGCTTTCTCAGCTGCAGATCTAGCGGTTCTCTAAATGCTGAGCTCTGTACAACCCCACCCAACTACTGATTGGCAGCTTTCTGTCTATACATAATATACAGAAAAAAAGCAGCCAATCAGTAGTTGGGTGGGGGTTACAGAGATTATCTCCTGCTGATAAAACCAGGATTTTATAAAAACCTACAGCAACCAGCTCTGTAAGTGACATCACTGGATTTAGGGTCCCTTTCTCTATATCATACTGTTCTCAGATTAGACAGCACAAAACTGGTGATAAATTCCAATTATTTGTGTTACAGTAGCAGCATTAAGCTTTTAAAAAAAAAATCTGCAGAGGAAAAATAGTCCAGGGCTACAAAGATGAAGTGTAAGATGTGTCATTTTATTCACATGAAGCACATTTGCCACATAAAAGGTCTACAACTTCTCCACTCATGTGGGTAGTTTGTAGGAACCCATATACAGGCTGCAGAAACAATCCACCTGCAGCATGCAGATATACCCAGTTGTAAGAGTATACACAGCTGGTTTTTGCATGGGCGACGACTAGGAAACTTCCACGTATCAGGGTTTTAGGATGAAAACATTCACCAGGAATTGTGAGCACTTTACCATGGGAAATCTTTTTGGACATTCAATACAATCCACAGGACAGTGGATAAGTGTCTGATCACTGGATGGAACAGTATCGCCTATGAAACTAAAAAAGACTACTTTAACATGGCCAAGTTCTTCAGCAGGAAGTAAAACAGTCACTACATATTACACGGACACATTTAGAAAACGCTAAGTTATTGAAACCGTTTTGAGCCAAACATTTATTGCACAGCAGAGCTCACCTGCCATTGGCGTCTTTCCCAGTACAGAGGATATGGGGGAGAACGCTGGTGACATCTCTCTCTCAGGCGATTTTTCAAAGAACGTAGGACTTGCTATACTCCCCAGGCTGTATGCTCTTCGGCCCCCCTGGATTGGGCTTGAAGAAAACTGACCCTTTTATGAAGTAGAGAAAATCTGAGTGCACTGAACTGGTTTACAACATTTAGTATAACAATAATGCCCAGTCTGAGAAAAGCGGAGCCCAGTTATCACCAAATCCTGATGACAAGTTACTACTAAGTCTTGACCCTGAAAAAACAAGTCTCGAACTCAAGCAGCTGATCTAGTAATGTTCCAAATAAATTTCAGCCATTTCTGCCTTAGGCTACTTTCACACTGGCGTTTTTTTAATACGTCGCAATGCGTCGTTTAGGGGGAAAAACGCATCCTGCAAAGATGTTTGCAGGATGCGTTTTTGCCCCATAGAGTAACATTACCGACGCATTGCGACGTATTGACACACGTCGCAACCGTCGTGCGACGGTTGCGCCGGATAGGCGGGGGCAAAAAACGTTAAATGTAACTTTTTTGCTGCCGACGGACCGCTTTTTCCGACTGCGCATGCGCGGCCGGAACTCCGCCCCCACCTCCCCGCACCTCACAATGGGACAGCGGATGCGCCGGAGAAATGCATCCACTGCACCCGTTGTGCGGCGCATTAAACGCTAGCGTCGGAATCTCGGCCCGACGCAATGCGACGGGCCGAATCCGACGCTAGTGTGAAAGTAGCCTTAGCCAGTGTTCACCTTCCTGATCAGGGCAGACATTAAAAAGCAGACATGTGACACTTAGTGGTAAGAACTCCGGAATGCTTCTTCTAATCCTAGCGATTCTGGGACTGGATTTAGTGACACATTGTTCTTTATCGTAGTGATAAATTTAGGTCAATACAACATGTTTTTTTTTTTGTTTTGTTTTTTATAGTAAAGGCTAAAGCAACATTTTAGTGATTTACAAAAAGGTTCATCAAAGAAAAAAGGACCCCACTATAATGAGGCAGCAGGAGTCGCTTTGGACTATGTCTGTCCTCGCTTCCAACAAAGTCCAGTCTTTAGGCATGCATGTAACTGGTCGACCACACCTTTGTGCATACCTAATAAGACAGGACAGATATTAGAGTCCAATGTGGCTATAGCTGCTGCCTCATTATAGTGACTGGTTCTGTCGGAGGTTTATCAGATCCAGCTGACAACCGTGACTAGAGGGTCAGCCAGGAATGATGCTCGCACTATCATTTGCTTGAACCAGTATGTCCATTGACAGGCAAGGGTCAGAAGCTTCATTGCTCTATACAGGACGTTGTGCCCACATACAAAGCAATACATTGAGGCTTGCTCTCCTCACTTCAGATGTCAGCTGAGATCATGTGTAACCAATAGACAACACAAGCCAGGAAGTCCAGCCTTGCAAAAACAAAAAAACACAGCAAGAGGCCTTCCAATAGTGACTAATATTAAAGGGATACAAAATCTTAAGATTTATGAATTTTAAAAGATCAATACCGAACCAGGTGTCTGCATGGGACTTCTACAACGGACAGGAGAAAGATCGATCGAGCAGAGAACACCCAGAGAGGCTGGAGGGGCTTCATATGACCCTGGTGAAGGCGAGCTTGGTGATGAACACACCGATCGGTTGCACTGTCCATCCAAAAATAATTTTCTCCGAAGTGATGAGGAGCTTAAGTTTTCCTGGGACTGATCTGCATTTTCTTCTGACCGAAAATATTCACCTTTAACAAAACAGTTGATACAAAATAAAGCATTACACCATTAACTCATGTACACAATCCCAAAACAAGAAAAAAAAAAAAAAAAAAAGAGAAATACCATGGCGTTAGTTTAACATGCAATGAATGGCCGACTAGCTGAGAAAAATAGTGTATAGTAATAAAATAAACTAGCGCCCAAGAGGATCCTATAAGCTGCTGGCAGATCTACTGGTCCTGTGCGATGGCCGGTAAATTAGGAAACACAAGGATAAAAATAGATGATGCTGCCGCGCTAACATATTCGCAGAAAGTAAAGGGCAGTTATAAATATAGAGAATACACAAATGAGTTAAAGTTGTCGGGTTCAAATCCATAAGTCTGGTTTATGACCACAAACCACGTCAATGGAGAGCTGATGGCTATGTGCACACGTTGCGGATCTGCAGCTGTTTTCCATGCTATCTACAGTACCATGTAAACGTATGGAAAACAAAATCCGCAGTGCAAATGCTGCAGAAAAAAAAAACAGCGGTGTTTTTTCCGCAGCATGTCAATTCTTTGTGCAGATTCCGCAGCGGTTTACATCTGCTCCTCAATAGGAATCTGCAGGTGTAAAACCGCAGGTGGAATCCGCGGCAAATCCACGGGTAATTCGCAGTGCGGTTTACCTGCGGATTTGGAAAAACAGTGCAGAAAACAGGATTTTTGGTTGCTTACCGTAAAATCTGTTTCTCGGAGCCTCCATTGGGGGACACCGGAACCATGGGTGTATGCTGCTGCCACTAGGAGGCTGACACTATGCACAAAAAAAGTTAGCTCCTCCTCTGCAGTGTACACCCCACCGACTGGCATTATACACTTCAGTTAGTGAGAAAGCAGTAGGAGATAAAAAACAAGGTTGAAAACATAACAAACATGAGAACTGTAAACGTGAGAACAGTCATAAAGCAAGGAACAACAGAAATTGAACATGGGAGGGTGCCGTGTCCCCCAATGGAGGCTCAGAGAAACAGATTTTACGGTAAGCAACCAAAAATCCTGTTTTCTCTATCGCCTCTCATTGGGGGACAGAGGAACCATGGGACGTCCAAAAGCAGTCCCTGGGGTGGGAAAAACATACTTCCATCAGGTCAGAGGACTCACCAATGCCGCCTGCAAGATCCTTCTGCCTAGGCTGGCGTCCGCCGAAGCGTAGGTATGGACCTTGTAGAATTTGGCAAACGTGTGGATGGAAGACCAGGTTGCCACTTCGCAAAGTTGTAGGGCGGAAGCCCTGTGGTGTACCGTCCAGGAAGCACCGACTGCCCGGGTAGAGTGAGCCTTCATTCCAGGAGGGGGCACTCTATTATTGACCCGGTAAGCCTCTAAAATTGCCGATCTGATCCAGCGAGCAATAGTCGCCTTGGAAGCCGGCAGGCCTCTGCGCGTGCCATCAGGAATGACGAAAAGAGAATCAGTCTTCCGGAAAGCGGACGTTCTATCCAAGTACATCCTCACTGCCCTGATGAGGTCCAGCTTATTCAACGATCGCTCCAAAGGATGAGTTGGAGCTGGACAAAAGGAAGGAAGAACAATGTCCTCATTGAGGTGGAATGTGGAAACCACCTTAGGAAGAAAGGAAGACTGAGGCCTGAGGACCACCTTGTCCTGGTGGATGACCAAGAAAGGAGTTCGGCAAGAGAGGGCCGCCAACTCGAAAACGCGTCGGATAGAAGTGATGGCCACAAGAAAGGCCACCTTCCAAGATAGGACTGATAGAGGAACCTCCCCGAGAGGCTCAAAAAGGGGGGAGAACCCTCAGAACGTGCAGTACCAGATTTAAATCCCATGAATCCACAGGGGCTCTGAACGGAGGGACAGCATGGGCCACTCCTTGAAGGAAGGTCTTAACCTGTGGCCAAGAAGATAAAGTCCCTTCAGGGAACTAAGAGCAAGGCCCAAATCCATTTTGGCCTTCCTTCAGGCAGGACTGGAAGGCAGGGAAAAGGACATAGATGAAACGCAGTTGGACTCACACCAATGGAAATAAGCCTTCCAGGTACGATAGTAAATCCTGGAAGACGAAGGCTTTCTAGCCTGGATCATGGTGTGAATCACCCGGTCCGAAAGGCCGGATGCTCTTAGAACTGCGGTTTCAACAGCCACAACGTTAAACTGAGGGACCGAGAATTCGGGTGGCAGATTGGACCCTGAGACAGCAGATTAGGCCTGTCTGGAAGGCGCCAAGGGGTGTCCGCGAGAAGATTGACGATCTCCGCAAACCAAGCTCTCATGGGCCAATCCGGGGCAATCAGAATGACTGGCACCCTTCCGCTTTGATCTTTTTCAACAGCTTGGGAAGTAAGGGCAGGGGTGGGAACAGATAGGGCAGCACGAACTGCGACCAAAGAATGGCCAGGGCGTCGACGCCCACCGCGAGGGGGTCTCGAGACCTGGAGACGAACCGAGGAACCTTCCTGTTCATTCGGGATGCCGTGAGGTCCACGTCCGGAGTCCCCATCGAAGACAAATCTGATGGAAAACCTCCTGATGCAAGGACCATTCCCCTGCCGCGAGGCCCTCGCGCCTGAGGAAGTCGGCAGCCCATTTGTCCACGCCGGGGATATGCACTTCGGATATCACCGGAACTGTTGCCTCTGCCCAGAGGAGGATCCTGGAAACCTCGGCCAAGGCGCTCCGAGTCCCCCCTGATGGTTGACATATGCCACAGCCGTGGCATTGTCCGTCTGGATTCCGATTGGTAGACTCCTGTGAATCCTTTCCCAGTGACGAAGGGACAGAAAGTTGGCCCGAATCTCGAGGACATTGATCGGCAGAGTTGACTCCCTCGCCGACCAACGACCCTGAACAGTCAGGTGGCGAAACACCGCACCCCAGCCGAGCGGTCTGGCGTCCGTCGTCACCACCTGCCAGTGAATCGGAAGGAAGGACCTGCCCTGGGAGATGAGAGAGAACGTCAGCCACCAGTTGAGAGACCGTTTGACCCAGGCAGAGAGTCGGACCGGACGATCCAGGGAAAGGACAGACCTGTCCCACTGAGACAGGATGGCTTGCTGAAGAGGTCGCGAGTGAAATTGGGCGAAGGGAATCGCTTCCAATGTTGCTACCATCCTCCCCAGAACCTTCATGGCCGATCAGAAGGAGGAAAACTGAGGACCCTGGAGCAAGCGTACGTCTCGACGAAGGATGGATCTCGTCTTCGGGAAGGAAGACTTTGGTCTGACAAGTGTCGAAAAGCATGCCCAGAAAAACGATGCGCTGAGAAGGAATAAGGCAGGACTTTTTCCGGTTGACCAGCCACCCGAAGCGGGCTAGGGTGTCAAGGACAAATGGACAGACTTTCGTGAGCTTGAGAAAAAGATGGGGCCTTGATGATGTCGTTGAGGTACGGAAACAGAACCAGGCCTCTGACACTCAAGATGGCTATCAGCGCGGCCATAAGCTTCGTGAAAACCCTGGAAGCGGTTGCAAGACCGAACAGCAGGGCGAAGAACTGAAAGTGGACCTGGAGCACCGCAAAGCGCAGGAATCGGTGATGTCCCGGGAATATATCGGAACAAGGAGGTAGGCGTCCTGAATATCTATGGAACACAGAAATTCCTGAGCCTCCATGGAAGCAATTACTGAACGAAGGGATTCCAAGCTAAAGTGTCTCAGATGAACTCTTGTTCAGCAATTTGAGATCCAGAATGGGACGAACCTTGCCGTCTTTTTCGGTACCACAAAAAGATTTGAATAGAAACCTCTGAACCGTTCTTGTCCTGGGACGGGCACGATCACCCCAGCTTTGAGGAGAGAAGCGATGGCTGCGAAGAAACCCGGAACTAGAGCGGGGTCTCTCGGAGGTCGGGATTCGAAGAAACGATCCCGGGGTCGTGAAATGAACTCTATTTTGTATCCCGAGGATACAACTTCCCTGACCCATGCGTCCTCTACTGAAGAGATCCAGACGTCCCTGAAGAAGAGGAGACGGCTGCCCAGCCTGGGAAGTTGGCTGGGGTTTTGCTGAGAGTCATGCTGAGGTGGATCTTCCAGTCCTGGACCTGGAGGATCTACCCTGGGAGTAGCGAGGACGCCAGGAAGGAGTGGGTCTAAAGGATACCGTCTTATTCTCTTGACGTGCCTGTGGCCTCTGTTGCTGCTGGGAAAAGGAGTTTGACGCCGCAAAGCAACGAAAGGACCGAAATTGCCGTCTAGGAGGAGGGCGATGAGGTTTGGACTGGGGAAGAAGAGAGCTTGTGCCCCTGGTGGCGTCATTAATGATTTGGTCCAACTTAGAACCAAAGAGATGTGAACCTTTAAAAAGGCAGGCTGGTAAGGGAAAAGCAGACAAATCTGCCTGCCAGGCCTTGAGCCAAACGGTCCGATGGATGGCAACAGCAAACCGCATTGCTGGACGCCCGAGCCGCACAAGACCCGGCATCCAGGGAGGCGGAGACCAGGTATTCACGTGCGCGAGAAATCTGGTTGGCAAGCTCCGCCAGCTGTCCGGGTGGAGCCCCGTCCAGGATGCCCTGACGGAGTAGTTTGGCCCATTTGGATATGGATTTTGAAACCCAAGTGGAAGCAAAAGCCGGGCATAGATTAGCTGCAGCCGCTTCAAAGGCTGACTTCACGAACGATTCTATGACTATCGTTAGAATCCTTCAGAGATGCTCCGCTGGACAGTGGAAGGACCGTGTTAGTGGATAGCCTGGAGACTGGAGGATCCACCGAAGAAGCAGTCCAATTAGGGGTGAGCTCCAGAGAAAAGGGATATAAAACGCCAAGTCGCTTTCCTCTCTGAAAGCGTCTGGCCGGATTCTCTCTTTCCCTGGTCATGATCTCCTCGAATTCAGGGTGAGGAGCGAAAAACTTGGAAGGTGGTTTAGCCCGTCTAAACAAAACCGCCTGATCTGCGGGTTCCGTAGAGGTATCCTGGATGCCACAGGTCTGATTTATCGCTCCAATGAGGTTCTGAACCATATCCCTCATGGTAGCGATTTGGTTAGAATCCAGCTCCGAAATATCCTCCGAGGGCGCATCAGAGAACGCCTCGCCTGACTCAGGGGAAGAGGACCGGGGAAGAAGTCGACCGCAGAGAAGGACCGTGTGGCGAGATG
This sequence comes from Ranitomeya imitator, assembly GCF_032444005.1. Taxonomy (NCBI): domain Eukaryota; kingdom Metazoa; phylum Chordata; class Amphibia; order Anura; family Dendrobatidae; genus Ranitomeya; species Ranitomeya imitator. The sequence goes on from NC_091284.1 coordinate 615,603,695, forward strand.
GAACAAGAAGAGGACTCAGACCGGCGTTCCTGTCTGGACCTTTTGCGGCTTATAATGGGGGGCTCAGACTGAGGTTCCTGCGACCCGCTGTCTACTGCGGGGGTAAATCGATCCAGCACGGACACCAGAGTTTGAGACACCAGAGTTAGATCCGCTACCGATTGTGACAGAGAGGAGGCCCAGCTGGGGGTATCACTCAAGCGGAGCAGCCGGGGGATCCTGGGCGGTGGGAACAATCGGGTTGCTGCAGGACTGAGAGTGGAGAGGACTGATTTGAGTGAAGTTTGCAGTTACAGGACGAACATGCAAAGTATTTGACTAAGGCAGAAGAAGCTGAGGAAGAAGTAGGAGGACGACAGCGGCCTCCATTAGAGGTAGCCATTTTGAAGGGTCCCTGAAGAAAATGCCAGAGGGTTAGGGGACAGGGGGGCAGAGGGGAGTGCTAGTCTGCAGTGCAGAGCTACTCACAGTCGAAAACAGACCTAGGTGGAAGAAGTTGTCCAGCTTGTGGGTGGATCTCCGGGGAAGTCTTTAGACAGGGAGGCGATGTGAGCTCCTGCCGCACTTCAAGAAGGGGAAAAACGCCAGACTGCGCACTCTGCAGGTAGTGGAGCGGCGATGAAGGCGCCAGCAAGTTGGGGGGTGGACTCTGCTAAGCGCCCAGGAGCACCAAGATGGCGCTGATGGGCGGAAAATGCGTGGAAGAGGTTGTCGGGCGGGAAAAAAACCCGCCCGAGCAAACCGGAAGTGGTGGAATCGCGGCGCCGGAAGTGGGCTCCGGCCGAAGCCAGGACCTAAATTAGAGGCCGATGCCGCCGGGGAAGAGGACCGCGGCGCCGGAGCACTGCGCCGCAGGGACTGAGTAGCCTGCCCGCCCAAGGAAACGGAAGTGGCGGGGTAGCGGCACCGGAAGAAGGCCCCAGCCGAAGCAGGGACCTAAATTAGAGGCCGGCGCCGCCGGAGAAGAGAATCGCGGCACTGGAGCAGTGCACCGCAGGAAGTAAGTAGACACTGGACGCATTGCGGCCGCCTAGCAGTGAGGCCGCGGGGGGAGCAGCGCGGCAGCCTGCCAGGCTGTCGTGCTGTAAGAGGGGACATTGTGGCCGCCAAGCAGTGCGGCTGCAAGGTCGCCGATGAAGGAGGCAGCGCGGCGGCCTGAAGGGCCGCCGCATGATGAGATACTGCCCGTGTGGCTGCCCCTGGGATCCCTATTAAAAATAAAGGTCAGCGCCCCCATAAGAAAAACATGCAGCGCTTTTAGGGACTTCTACTCCCCCACACTGCGAGGGAGGACCGGGGGAGATCTGGGAATGGGAGGGGAAAATACTCACCTAAACATCCCACGCAGTTACTAACCTGAGGGGAATGAGACGTCCACGGAGCTGTGATGGACATCCTCGTCTCCTCCAACCGACAGGCTCTGGTGGGCGAGTGGGTGGGAGAAGGAGCTAGGACCGGACTTCTGAGCACCCTTGTGTGCTAGGATCATGGTCCTGTTGAGGGATCTAAGAGGATACGGGATGGCAATACACGCCGTACTCATAGTCCGCATAGTGGGACTACAGGTGTGACTGCTCACCCTGTATCCCTCCAGAGAACCTAAAAGAAGAACGACGCACATTGAGGTAGATAGGGGTCTATTCAAAGACCCGTGTCCACCTCCTACTGACACCAAGCTAAACTGGAGTGTATAATGCCAGTCGGTGGGGTGTACACTGCAGAGGAGGAGCCAACTTTTTTGTGCATAGTGTCAGCTTCCTAGTGGCAGCAGCATACACCCATGGTTCCTGTGTCCCCCAATGAGAGGCGACAGAAAAATCCGCACACCAATCCACAACGTGTGCACATAGCGGATTTATGATCACATGAACGTTAGGCTGAGAGTAGCTGTGTAGAAGAGTTACAAACTGTCTGCAGAATGAATAAAGAATCTCAGCCCATGCTAACTGCAAAAGAAAAAGGCAACAAAGATGCTATAGAAGGTAAAAAGGTGAAAAATTCATGTTGAAACCCAAAATACGTGAATTTCAGTTTAAAAAAAAAAAATAATAATAATTGCAGATGGTGTCGATATTCCTTAACTCGTTTACCCCCGAAGATGGTTTGCAGCTTAATGACTAGGCCAATTTCTACAATTCTGACCACTGTCACTTTATGAGGTTATAACTCTGGAACGCTTCAACGGATCCCACTGACTCAGATTATTTTTTTCATATCTTATTGTGCTTCATGATGGTGGTAAAATGTCTTCGGTATGACTTGTGTTTTTTGGAGAGAAAAAAAAGGAAGCTTGGCGAAAATTTGGGAAATTTTGCAATTTTCAAACTTTGAATTTTCATGCCCTTAAATCACAGATATGTCACATAAAATACTTAATAAATAATATTTCCCACATGTCTACTTAAGCATAATTTTGGAACCAAATTTTTTTTGCTAGGAAGTTATAAGGGTTAAGAGTTGATGAGCAATTTTTGATTTTTCCAACAAAATTTACAAAACCCATTTTTTTTTTTTTTTTTTTTTAAGGACCACATCACATTTGAAGTTTCTTTGAGGGGTGTATATGTTAGAAGACACCCAAAAGCCTCTTTAAGAAAACAATTTATTTACGATTTACTTACCCAATACTTTTTCAATATTGAAGTTGACCGGTAAGGATAACTGTGTTTGACAAGCAACTGCATAAAAATACGAATAACGAGATGTAGTAACAATATATAAAACTGGATGGTGGCCAGATTCTAACGTATCGGGTATTCTAGAATATGTAGGTAGTATACAGCACAGGCTACGTACTATATTGCACAGTGACATAGTGTATGGCACAGCTACGTAGTGTATGGCACAGCTACGTAGTGTATGGCACAGCTACGTAGTGTATGGCACAGCTACGTAGTGTATGGCACAGCTACGTAGTGTATGGCACAGCTACGTAGTGTATGGCACAGCTACGTAGTGTATGGCACAGCTACGTAGTGTATGGCACAGCTACGTAGTGTATGGCACAGCTACGTAGTGTTTGGCACAGCTACGTAGTGTATGGCACAGCTACGTAGTGTATGGCACAGCTACGTAGTGTATGGCACAGCTACGTAGTGTATGGCACAGCTACGTAGTGTATGGCACAGCTACGTAGTGTATGGCACAGCTACGTAGTGTATGGCACAGCTACGTAGTGTATGGCACAGCTACGTAGTGTATGGCACAGCTACGTAGTGTATGGCACAGCTACGTAGTGTATGGCACAGCTACGTAGTGTATGGCACAGCTACGTAGTGTATGGCACAGCTACGTAGTGTATGGCACAGCTACGTAGTGTATGGCACAGCTACGTAGTGTATGGCACAGCTACGTAGTGTATGGCACAGCTACGTAGTGTATGGCACAGCTACGTAGTGTATGGCACAGCTACGTAGTGTATGGCACAGCTACGTAGTGTATGGCACAGCTACGTAGTGTATGGCACAGCTACGTAGTGTATGGCACAGCTACGTAGTGTATGGCTCAGCTACGTAGTGTATGGCTCAGCTACGTAGTGTATGGCACAGCTACGTAGTGTATGGCACAGCTACGTAGTGTATGGCACAGCTACGTAGTGTATGGCACAGCTACGTAGTGTATGGCACAGCTACGTAGTGTATGGCACAGCTACGTAGTGTATGGCACAGCTACGTAGTGTATGGCACAGATACGCAGTGTATGGCACAGCTACGCAGTGTATGGCACAGCTACGCAGTGTATGGCACAGCTACGTAGTGTATGGCACAGCTACGTAGTGTATGGCACAGAGCACGTAGTATATTGCCCAGCGATGTAGTATAGAACAGAGCCCACACAGTATGTAACAGCCCACGTAGTATATAGCAATGTGGGCACTAAATGCGTGGTAAAAAAAAAAAAGACTTAAAATAAAAAATAAACATATACTCACCTTCCGAAGGGCCCTTGAAGTCCTGGCGCCTGTGTGCGGTGCACGCGGCAGCTTCCGGTTCCAGGGTTGGTATCAGCGAAGGACCTGTGATGACGTCGCGGTCACATGACCGTGACGTCATGGCAGGCCCTTCTCGCATAGCATCCTTGGCACCGGAACCTGACGCTTGCACTGCCGAGGACAGCGCGATGTCGGAGGGTGAGAATAAAATTATTATTATTATTATTCTTTGTAACATTAGATCTTTTTTACTATTGATGCTGCATATGCAGCATCAACAGTAAAAAGTTGGTCACACAGGGTTAATAGCAGCGTTAATGGAGTGCGTTACACCGCGGCATAATGCGGTCCATTAGCGCTGTCATTATCCCTGTGTGAGCGCTGACTGGAGGGAAGTACGGAGCGGGCACTGACTGCGGGGAGGAAGGAGCGGCCATGTCGCCGGACAGCACCCGTCGCTGATTGGTCGTTGCAATGGTCGTGGGCGTTTTGCCAGGACCAATCAGCGACTTGGATTCCATGACAGTGACAGACATTTGTAAACAAATACTTAAAGGGAAGGTGCCGCAATTTTGTTTTTGTATTAAAAATAATTGTTTATATAAACAATTATTTTTAATACAAGATTATTTTTTTTAACTTTAATATATTTTTTTATTATTAATTATTTTTGCAGCCACTGGGCGCCGCCATTTTGCTTTGCAGCAGTGTAAGAGTCCCAGCACGACACTTACACTGTGCAAAATACGGTAGCCCTGGACATAGGAGGCTGCAGTCGGGAGCCGACCCCATAGCTATCATTGTGCTGTGATGTGGCCACGCCCCCTGGGCTGTCTCCACATTACAGCAGAGGCAGGAGATCAGCGCCATCTTGCTTCAGCCTACAGTGGAGTGTACCTGTGAGCTCCACTGTGACTGAAAGCCGTGCTGTTGGAGGGGCAGCTCCATCTGTCTCCCCTCAAACAGTCAGCGGCCGTTCCCTGTCCTCTGCTGCCTGGTGTGTGGCTGTAATCCCTAGAGAGGGTGAAGGAGTGCTGCCGTCTGATGTCCTCGATCAGGAGCTGCAGAGAGGTAACAGAGGGGGATGGTGGAGGCTCTGTGCTGCACGACCTCTCACTGCAGCTCCTCACAGGACATCAGACCATGCATCTCTCACTATACTGTGCTGAGCCATGTATCTAATCCTCTCCTGTGTAATACTGTCTGCTGGCCCCTGTATCTAATCCTCTCATGTGTGATACTATGCTGAGCCATGCATCTAATCCAATACTGTGTGATACTGTCTGCTGAGCCATGCATCTAATCCTATACTGTGTGATATTATGCTGAGCCGTGTATCTAATCTTCTCCTGTGTAATACTGTCTGCTGGCCCCTGTATCTAATCCTCTCATGTGTGATACTATGCTGAGCCATGCATCTAATCCTGTACTGTGTGATACTATGCTGAGCAGTGTATCTAATCCTATACTGTGTGATTCTATGCTGAGCCATGTATCTAATCCTCTCCTGTGTAATACTGTCTGCTGGCCCCTGTATCTAATCCTCTCATGTGTGATACTATGCTGAGCCATGCATCTAATCCTGTAATGTGTGATACTATGCTGAGCCGTATATCTAATCCTATACTGTGTGATATTATGCTGAGCCGTGTATCTAATCTTCTCCTGTGTGATACTGTCTGCTGAGCCATGCATCTAATCTTCTCCTGTGTGATACTGTCTGCTGAGCCGTGTATCTAATCTTCTCCTGTGTGATACTGTCTGCTGAGCCGTGTATCTAATCCTCTCCTGTGTGATACTGTCTGCTGAGCCGTGTATATAATCCTCTCCTGTGTGATACTGTCTGCTGAGCCGTGTATCTAATCCTCTCCTGTGTGATACTGTCTGCTGAGCCGTGTATATAATCCTCTCCTGTGAGATACTGTCTGCTGAGCCGTGTATCTAATCCTATCCTGTGTGATATTATGCTGAGCCATGCATCTAATCCAATACTGTGTGATATTATGCTGAGCCGTGTATCTAATCTTCTCTTGTGTGATACTGTCTGATGAGCCGTGTATCTAATCCTCTCCTGTGTAATACTGTCTGCTGGCCCCTGTATCTAATCCTCCCATGTGTGATACTATGCTGAGCCATGCATCTAATCCTCTCCTGTGTGATACTGTCTGCTGAGCCGTGTATCTAAACCTCTCCTGTGTGATACTGTCTGCTGAGCCGTGTATCTAATCCTCTCCTGTGTGATACTGTCTGCTGAGCCGTGTATCTAATCCTCTCCTGTGTGATACTGTCTGCTGAGCCGTGTATCTAATCCTATACTGTGTGATATTATGCTGAGCCGTGTATCTAATCCTCTCGTGTGATACTGTCTGGTGAACCGTGTATCTAATCCTCTCCTATGCACTCCTCTCCCCCCTGCATATCTTTCCCCATTGCACACACAACTCAATGCGTGCGGTAACAGGAGCTGCGGGCGTCATGCTGTATTATGGCATTACGTGAGATCTATATGACGGTATTATGTGATCTGTATGGTGGAATTATGCTTGATCAGTATTGTGAGAATTATATGGTGGTATTGTGTGTGATCTATATGGCGGTATTGTGAAAACACTGGCAGTATTATGTGTGATCTATATGGCGGTATTGTGAAAACACTGGCAGTATTACGTGTGATCTATATGGCGGTATGTGAACACTGGTGGTATTATGTGTGATCTATATGGCGGTATGTGAGAACACTGGTGGTATTGTGTGATCTATATGGCGGTATTATGAGAGAACACTGGCAGTATTATGTGTGATCTATATGGCGGTATGTGAACACTGGTGGTATTATGTGTGATCTATATGGCGGTATGTGAGAACACTGGTGGTATTATGTGTGGTCTATATGGCGGTATTATGTGAGAACATTATGGCAGTATTATCTTCAGAAAGCGGACCCATTATATGGTGGTTCTGGCTGAGCACCTGCACGCGGGTCTGGGGTAATAGAGGGGGCAGCATGACCTCCAGTTAGGTGTAGTCAGGGGAAGGCTGGTCAGGTAGCTGAAGAGAGGGGTCTCATTTTTATCGTTACTATATGGCTAAATTTCCTTCCCAGCGTCACCCCGACTGCGCCTGTCACCTCGCTTTCACATATTGCCAGGACAGGATGGGGAAGACAGGATCTGAGGGGAATGGGGTCTGTATGCAAAGTCTGGATCAGAACAGGCCATCAATCCGCAGAAATGTTTCCTGGATTTTTGTGGAGCAGACGGTCCATCCATGTGTATAAAAGACAGCGCTCTATGTACAATCCCTGGCTGCTCCGCACACCGAACAGGGGGCCCCCATAGACCAGCACACTGCTCTCCTGAAATACTCTGTGCTGCTGTCACCCTGCTCCCTCCACCACATATCTCCCAGAATCCTTGCTGCCTGCCATCCTCGGTGACCGTAGACTTGTCAGTATAAGGCTGCTTTCACACTAGCGTCGGTACGGGCCCGTCGCAGTGTGTCGGGCCGATGTACCGACGTATGCTGTGAAAGAAATGTCCGACGTGGGCAGCAGAAGCAGTCTTACGACGCTTCCGCTGCCCCATTGTAAGGTCTGGGGAGGATGGGGCGGAGTTTCTGCCGTGCATGCGCGGTCGAAAATGGCGGACTCGACGCACAAACAAACGTTACATGTAACTTTTTTTGTGGCGGCGGTCCACCAAAACATGACGCAACCGTCGCACGACAGTTGCGACGTGTGGCAATACATCGATATTGTTAGTCTATGGGGAAAAAACGCATCCTGCAGACAACTTTGCAGGATGTGTTTTTTCTCCTGAACGACGCATTGCAACGTACAGCCAATAACGCTAGTGTGAAAGTAGCCTAAGGCTGCCGTCCACTATCAGTATTTGGTCAGTATTTTACCTCAGTATTTGTAAGCCAAAACCAGGAGTGGGTGATAAATACAGAAGTGGTGACGTGTTTCTATTATACTTTTCCTCTAATTGTTCCACTCCTGGTTTTGGCTACAAATACTGAAGTAAATTACTGACCAAATACTGCTAGTGTGACGGCAGCCATACTCTGCAGTCACCAACAAAATGGCTGCTCACTGGGTTCCTGAATATCATCCTTTCTAATCCCTTAGCAAACACCCAGGAGGGGAGAAGAGGAGACATCACACATGTCAGCAGACTCCACCCATAATTACTGCAGTGCAGTAATGTGAGCTAGTTGTACACTAGGTTTTTCTGAAATTTCAGCAGCTGCTCCCCCTAGTGTTTAAAAGTGGAAATTCCAAAACTTTTCATATTATTTTTCATATTTTACTAAATTATAAACAAATGATAATATTTTTTAAGAAAATGTAATCATTAATTCTTTTCATTTTTACAATTTCTGAAAAACAAATTTTTTTTGATGGCACCTTCCCTTTAAAAAAAAAAAAAAAAAAGCACTGCTATGATCTACGAACGCCAACTACACGCTGGCTTTCACAGGACAATTGTAATGACAAGCACAGGGGTCTCAGCCTGTCATGGCAACCCATCGACGCCCTGCAATCACGTCACGGGTGTGCTGAAGGGAGTGTGGAATGACAAGCCCACTTCTTACGGCAAGTGTTAAAAATGGCGATGTTAGAGACAGTCCGCTGCTGTTAAAGGCACATGATGGCTGATTAAATCAGCATCATGTGCAGGGAAAGTGCGAGCTTAATGTGCAAGTTTGTCAAAGGCAGGGTCATCGTTTGACAGCAAAGGTCGTAATGTGGTTAATATAGGATTATCGTGAAAAAAAAAAAAAAAAGGCACAAAAAGTTTACATAAAACACATTTCTGAATCTGATTTACCTGTACTTTTACCAACATTGGCAGCTTGCTCTCTTGTAAGAGGTGATTCGTTATTAGGATCAACACCTACAAAAATAAATCAGTCCAAACATTACAATTAACTGGTAGGAAGCAAATATAGTCAGAAATCATACACGTAAAGGGATTTTGTCAGCAGGTTTTGCTCCCTCATCTGAGATCAGCCTGATGTACGCAAAGAGAAGCTGAAACCAACCATGTACCAGTCAGTCCATAGACAGTGAGCTGCTTATCACAGGAGGGGCAATGTTAACCTCTTAGTGATACATACTTCACAGTTCGTAAACTGCAGCACTGTGACACATCCCTGAATTCTGTGTTTCAGCCTCTATCTCCTGCTGTCTTCAGATTACATAGCAAAAACCTGCTGACAGATTCCCTTCAACAGAGGCAAAACCAAATTACACAAAAAACCCTGATGAAAATAAAACAAAGTTAACATTACATAATCATAATACCGTATATACTCGAGTATAAGCTGAGAATTTCAGCCCATTTTTTTTTTAGGCTGAAATAGCCCCTCTCGGCTTATACTCAAGTCATTCCCAGGGGTCGGCAGGGGAGAGGGAGCGGCAGCTGTCTAATAATACTCACCTGCTCCTGGCGCAGTCCCTGGTTTTCAGGGCGCCGACAGCTTCTTCCTGTATTGAGCGGTCACATGGTACCGCTCATTACAGTAATGAAAATGGACCCGAATCCACTCCCATAGGGGTGGAGCTGCATATTCATTACTGTAATGAGTGGTACCATTTGACCACTCAACGCTGGAAGAAGCTGTCAGCGCCCGGAGAACCAGGGACATCCAGGGACCGCGCCAGGAGCAGGTGAGTATAACAGGGGCATTGTGTGATATTCAACTGTCCCCCGTTCCACCATCGGGCGCCGCTTCGTCTTCCGCGTCCTCTGCAGTGATGCTCAGGTCAGAGGACGCGATTATCCAGGGGCCTGAGCGACGAGAGGTGAGTAAGTGTTTTTTTTTTTATCGCAGCAACAGCATATGGGGCAAATATCTATGAAGCATCTTATGGGGCCATAATCAGCATTTGTGCAGCATTATACGAGGCAAAAGTGTCTATGGAGCATCTTATGGGGCCATAATCAACATTTGTGCAGCATTATATGGGGGCATATTTTAATATGGAGCATCTTATGGGGCCCATCATAAACTGTATGGAGCATTATATGGGGCGTATTTTGTATGGAGCATCTTATGGGGCCATCATGAACTGTATGGAGCATTATAGTTACATAGTTAAGGTTGAAGGAAGACTATAAGTCCATCTAGTTCAACCCATAGCCTAACCTAACATGCCCTAACATGTTGATCCAGAGGAAGGCAAAAAAAACACCCCATGTGAGTAAGCTCCACCTTGGGGAAAAAAAATTCCTTCCGACTCCAAATACGGCAATCAGACTAGTTCCCTGGATCAACGCCCTATCAAGGAATCTAGTGTATATACCCTGTAACATTATACTTTTCCAGAAATGTATCCAGTCCCCTCTTAAATTTAAGTAATGAATCACTCATTACAACATCATACGGCAGAGTTCCATAGTCTCACTGCTCTTACAGTAAAGAATCCGCGTCTGTTATTATGCTTAAACCTTTTTTTCCTCCAAACGTAGAGGATGCCCCCTTGTCCCTGTTTCAGGTCTATGATTAAAAAGATCATCAGAAAGGTCTTTGTACTGTCCCCTCATATATTTATACATTAAAATAAGATTACCCTTTAGTCTTCGTTTTTCCAAACTAAATAGCCCCATGTGTAATAACCTATCTTGGTATTGCAGACCCCCAGTCCTCTAATAACCTTGGTCGCTCTTCTCTGCACCCGCTCTAGTTCAGCTATGTCTTTCTTATACACCGGAGACCAGAACTGTGCACAGTATTCTAAGTGTGGTAGAACTAGTGACTTGTATAGAGGTAAAATTATGTTCTCCTCATGAGCATCTATGCCTCTTAATGCATCCCATTATTTTATTTGCCTTTGTAGCAGCTGCCTGACACTGGCCACTGAACATGAGTTTGTCATTCACCCATACACCCAGGTCTTTTTCATTGATGGTTTTGCCCCATTAAAGCTCATTTGCCATTTATCAGCCCAAGCTTCTAGTTTACATAAATCATCCTGTAATATAAAATTGTCCTCCTCTGTATTGATTACCCTGCAGAGTTTAGTGTCATCTGCAAATATTGAAATTCTACTCTGAATGCCCCCTACAGGGTCATTAATAAATGTTAAAAAGAAGAGGGCCCAATACTGACCCTGTGGTTCCCCACTGCTAACCGCTACCCAGTCTGAGTGTGCTCCATTAATAAACACCCTTTGTTTCCTATCCCTGAGCCAGCTCTCAACCCACTTGCACATATTTTCCCCTATCCCCATTATTCTCATTTTATGTATCAACCTTTTGTGTGGCACCGTATCAAAAGCTTTTGAAAGGTCCATATTCACTACGTCCACTGCGTTTCCTTGGTCCAGTCCGAAACTTACCTCTTCATAGAAATTGATCAGATTTGTCTGACATGAACAGTCCCTAGTAAACCTGTGCTGATACTGGGTCATGAGGTTATTCCTCTTCAGATACTCCAGTGTAGCGTCCCTTAGAATGCCCTCCAGGATTTTACCCACAGTAGAGGTTAAGCTTACTGGCCTATAATTTCCGAGTTCAGTTTTTGTCCCCTTTTTGAATATTAGCACCACATTTGCTATACGCCAGTCCTGTGGTACAGACCCTGTTATTATGGAGTCTTTAAAGATTAAAAATAATGGTCTATCAATGACTGTACTTCATTCCTGCAGTACTCAGGGGTGTATCCCATCCGGGCCCGGAGATTTGTCACTTTTTGTGATTTTTAGACGCCGCCGCACTTCCTGCTGGGTTAAGCAGGTGACATTTAATGGGGAATTTTTATCACTAGTCATTTTGTCTGCCATGGGATTTTCTTGTGTAAATACTGATGAAAAAAAGTCATTTAGCATATTGGCTTTTTCCTCATCCACCATTTCACCCAGACTATTTTTAAGGGGGCCAACACTATCATTTTTTAGTTTCTTACTATTTGTGTAGTTAAAGAATATTTTGGGATTATTTTTACTCTCTCTGGCAATGAGTCTCTCTGTCTCAATCTTTGCTGCCTTGATTTGCTTTTTACAGAATTTATTTAATTTTCTGTATTTATTTAATGCCTCATCACTACCTACTTCCTTTAATTCTCTAAATGCTTTCTTTTTGTCACTTATTGCGCCCCTTACAGCTCTATTTAGCCATATTGGTTTCCTCCTATTTCTAGTATGTTTATTCCCATACGGTATATGCTGTGCACAGGTCCTATCCAGGATGCTAATAAATGTCTCCCATTTTCTTTGTGTATTTTTGTGTCTCAGGATATCGTCCCAGTTAATTGCACCAAGATCCTCTCTCATCCGTTGGAAATTTGCCCTCCTGAAGTTTAGTGCCCTTGTAACCCCTCTATTACACATCTTTTTAAAGGATACATGAAAACTTATTATTTTGTGATCGCTGTTTCCCAAGTGACCCCCAACCCTTATATTTGCTATGCGGTCTGGCCTGTTGGTTAAAGGGAACCTGTCACCCCGTTTTTTGAGATTGAGATATAAATACTGTTAAATAGGGCCTGCGCTGTGTGTTACTATAGTGTATGTA